>NC_083104.1:42902054-43057933 GCF_949774975.1 Lagenorhynchus albirostris | reverse complement strand
CTTTTCCTCCTCCTCTCCTGGTGCGCATGCCTTGAAAGGCAGCACAGTGCAGAAGAGTGCAGACCCCCAGTCAGACTTTCTGGCTCCCAGCCTGGCTCTCCTGTTTACTAGCTCTGACTCTAGCTGAGTTACTCAGCCTTTTCATGCCACAATTTTCTCATCTATAAAAAGGGCATTAAAAGTAGAATCTGTCTCAAAAAGTTGTTACGAGAAATAAACGTGTTTAAGTATATGAAGGGCGTGGGACAGGATTTGTCATCAAGCAAGTGCTATAGAGAGGTCTAGTATTTGTTTCCTTACTGTCAATACTAGGAAACCTTCCTCAATCATCCCTAATTCCTGCTTCTCTCTCCTCCTCCACCTTACCTCTTTTAGTGCTAACTATGCCACCGAATTTGGCACCTAATTATATGGCCTCACATTGTCTCAACAGGGGTCATGTGTGCCTGTGCATTGCTGACCTGTCTAGGGCAGGTGCCATGCCTCTCACTTCTTTTTGTGAAGTGAGAGGCATCACATGAACAGAGATGGGCGGGGATGCAGGTGCGAGGACCTACGGGTCTGTGTCCTGCTCTGCCGGCTGTCTCAGAGGTCAGTGAGAGGTCAGGGAGCTTGGGACCCAGCTGCCCTTGCTTTGAGCTGCTCTCTATATTACCCAGAAGGTGCCTTGTCAAAATTTAGAGCAAACAGTTTTAGAAACTGTTAGCTAGCACCAGGGCCTTAAGGGCGGCGATGCTTGGCACTTCTCCTCTCCCCAGAGAGCCTCTGAGATCATCTCAGTAAAATTTAATGCCTGGAAGTCAATTAGAGTGGAGAATTCTCCTGTAATCAAAAGAGGCAGTGCTTTTATTGGAAAGGTACAAACAAGAGGGGAAGGATGGCAGCTGTGTGAGGCTCTGCAGAGCTAATGGCTTAGGCTGGGAAAGTTATTTTGACAGAGTCAGACCATATCTACCAGGCATGAAGACAAGGAAAGGGGCTGTGGAGTGGGCAGAGGGGGAAACACGTTATAGGTGGCCTTCATGATTATCTTCAGAATGTGCTGAAGCATTCCCAGAGCAGATTTACAGCTTCGCTTTCCTGGGTCATCCATCAGATCCAGGAAGTGAGAAGAATTACTCTCCATCTCTCATTTTAGAGAGGAGGAATGGAACTTCAGAGGGGTTAACATGGCACTGGAGTTAACACCACAGCCTCTCTACTTTAAGACAGTAGACCTTGCTGAAGTGAGGAGTGTGGATGAGGAGGTGGGGGAGCCCTTCTCTCTCTAAGCACATTCCCCGAAACTGGCACCTTCTCAGTGCCTGCTAAGAGAATTCTGAAAAGCTGTTAGAAGAAGTCATGTGAAATTTATGACTTAAATATTAGTGGACGGATGCACGGGTTGTATGTGTCTGTTCCATTTATTGCTGCATAACAAATCATCCCAAAACTGACTGTCTTCCAAAAACCATTCTTTATATTCACAGATCTTGTGGGTCAGGAATTCAGGCAGGGCAACAATGAGGATGGCTTGTCTGCTCTATGATGTCTGGGGCCTCAGCTGGGAAGACATATAGCAGGGAGTCACTTGACAGCTGGAGGCTGGCATCTTCTCAGGGTCCAGTTGGCTGGACATCCAGGATTGCTCATCACATGGCTGGCAGCTGATGTTGGCTGGCAGCTGGGAGCTAAGCTGGGGCTGTTGACCAGAGCACCACATGTGTCTTCTCTAGCATGACAGTCTCAGGGTATTTGGTACTCTTCTGTGGAGGCTGGCTTTCCTCAGAGTGAGCCTCCCAAGAGAACCAGGCAGACCTTTTATGACCTAGTATCTCTTCCACTCCAGTCTATTGGTCAAAGTAGTCACAGGCCTGCCCAGACTCAAGGGAAGGAACACAGACCCCACCTCCCACTAATGCTGAAGAATATGTAGCCATTGTTTTTAAAAACCACAGTGCTGTCTTACTCCTTTATGTCCTCACTCCTTTATGACCCCATTAATCCCTAATTACATAGGAGTTGTAGTTGAAGTCAGCAGGTGCTGGAATCCTACCCTGGCTTTGCCACTAACTAGCTGTGTGACCTTGGAAAAGTTACCTCACCCATCCAAATTTCTGTTTTCTCATTGATAAAAGTATTTATCACAAAATAAATAAACTTTTAGATATCTTTTGTCACGTATAAAATATATTAAAATTTTTTTATTGAAGTATAGTTGATTTACAATGTTGTGTTAATTTCCTGCTATACAGCAAAGTGACTCAGTTATACACATATATAATTCTTTTTTATATCCTTTTCCATTATGGTTTATCCAAGGATATTAAATATAGTTCCCTGTGCTATGCAGTAGGACCTTGTTGTTTATCCATTCTATCAATATACGTAATAGTTTGCCTCTACTAATCCCAAATTCCCCGTCCGTCCCTCCCCTACCCCCTCCCTTGGCAACCACAAGTCTGTTCTCTATGTTTGTGTGTCTGTTTCTGTTTAGTAGATAGGTTTGTTTGTGCAAATATTTTAGATTCCATATATAAATGATATCATATGGTATTTGTTTTTCTCTTTCTGACTTACTTCACTCAGTATGATAATCTCTAGGTCCATCCATCTTGCTGCAAATGGCATTATTTCATTATTTTTTATGGCTGAGTAATATTCCATTGAATATATGTACCACATCTTCTTTATCCATTCATCTGTCACTGGACATTTAGGTTGTTTCCATGTCTTGGCTATTGTGAATAGTGCTGCTATGAACATAGGGGTGCATGTATCTTTTTGTACAAAATATCTTTAAAATGTAGCTGTCCTGTACAGCTCTGAGCAGGATTATGATAAGGGATTGGAATATTACCAAGCTGCAGGCAGAACTCTTTTGTGGGGCCGAAGCTTGGTGACCTTGGAGGGAGAAATGGGAGAGGGCCTTGAGAATGATGGTGGGAGATGGAGAAGGGCTGGGCTGAAGTGAGAGGAGTGTGTGAGGACCACCCAAGACAGGAAGGGACTGGAAGGTGATCCAAGAGGTCAGGTATGAGCTGTGGGGATACCACTGCTGCCCAAGACAGGAAGAGAACTCTAAGAAGGAGGGATGGGATAGGTCAGAAACATTGATGATGGAGACCACAGGACATGTCCCTGGACGGGGGTGAGGAGGGTGGTGGTGGTGATGGGAAGATGAAATTTCCTAGGCTCAGAGAGTGAGAGACAGACAGTAAGACAAGGAAGAGTATTGTTCCTTCAGAGTCCTGTGTGGCTCTGCCCAGGGCTGGAGGGGACATGTAGGGAGACTGGCTGCATGAATGTCAATAGCAGGCATTGGGGCTGTGCAGTCACGGGAAGTAACAGGTAGGCAGTGCTGGCTTCACGTGTGTGCAACCCATGCAGTCACACAGGGCCCTCACCTAGGAGGGATCAAGCTTGGTTTAATGCTCTGCTGTCACCATTTTGAAATTCAGATATAAACACTTCTCTTTTACCATCTATTCCCTTGTTCTCACCACTGAGGTACCGTATTAGAGCTAGGGTTCTTGGGTTGCAAGCAACAGAAACCAACTTTTCCCTATTTAAAATAGCAATTACAGTAACAATTAATGGAAAACTTACTATGTCCCTCTGTGAGGGACCCAGAAACTTTATTAGGAATAAGAGAATAGTTATCATCAAGACCAACACCACCTTAAAATAGAAGCTCACAAGGGAAAGCTAAACTATACTTTCCCAGTAGAATACTGATAAGAACTTGACCAGAGCCTACTGTCTGCCCACATTGCCTTCCCTGTGTTGATATTCTGGAAATCCTCCAGGAAAATTGAAAACCCTCTTCCTATTTTCCAAGTTAGGACCTCCTTCCCCTTTTGGACTTCATAACCTTTTGCTCCTCTTGTCAGTCATTTCTGGTTCACTCTCATCATTACCAACCAATCCCTTTCCCTCTTATTTCCCATTTCTCCACCCTGCCAGAGAGCTCAGTAGTACAGCTTGGTGAAATCATAGAACGAGCACTGCCCTGGGGTCATAGTGTCTGGGTTCAAATCTTGGTTTTGATCTTTATTATCTGTATGACCTTGACAAAGATCTTTAACCTCTCTGAGCCTCATCTGTAAAAGGAGTGAACAGTGCTTAACAAGCTAGTGTGATAACTCAGTGTGATTTTCGATAGATGGATAGATAGATAGAGATACACATATATACATCAACATAGATATATAGGTATATACATGTATATATCAATATCTACATATACACACACTTAAATGTCAATATATAAACCAATAGTTGATGACATACAAATCACAATCTATAGTTTTCTTAATTAGCTATTCATTTGCCTATTTACCATATTCTTACTGCAAAATTGCAAGCTCCATTAGGAAATAAAATTGGTCTGTCTTGCTGTTGTACCATCCTCAATGCCTAGAACAGTTTCTGGAACATAGTAGGTATTCATTAAATGTTTTTGTAAAAATAATGTATGAGTTGTTAAAAAATAAAATAAAATAGCAATTATGGAAGACAGAGGTGGGGGTGGGTTCATTTGATTGAAGACAATGTTGAAGAGCCAAGAAGAGGCAGATAACAGGCAGCTGTGAACTTACTGGTCTCCAGCTGGACATAGCATCTGCCCGTCTGGAGGGACCTCAGTTGAAGAATGAGTAAACCCAACTTGGAGAATATGGTCTGAGAGAGCTCTTATTGAAAAGGACCTGCTGGTCATAGAGCAAGACCGCTCTGTGATTCCTCCTATGGCCTGGCAGTTGAGGAGGTGTCGCAGGTGGGGGGAAAGAGGGAGAGCTTGGAGAAGGATAACTGTTGTAGAAACCTTTCCAAAGTAATTGGACAAAAAAGAATTAAAAATGTGATGAACAGGACTTCATTTTACCCCATTCTCCTGGGAACAAATCAGTGAACCGATCATTATCTTCACCAGAGGCCCATTTAGTAAGAGAATATTTGAAAAAGCACATAGAACTGAAGGACTTGTAATCTGTAAGTTTATCTCTAAGTAATTTCTGTCTCTAACTTCCTGATGGGTAAAACACAAGACAAGCTTAGCTTAAGTCGAAAGTGGTTTTGTTTTTTAAATAGAGATAGATCGTTCTTTCAAGAAACCACTGGTGAGTCATGATGGCCAAAGGACTAGAATCAGAAAATTTAGAGTCCTTAGCAACCCAAAGGGGTTCTTACTCTGTTTCTTACAACCTCCCTGTAAGGTAGGTGCTGTTATTAACTCATAGGTGAGGAAACTGAGGCACAGAGAGGTTAAGTAATTACCTTGTCTTGCTCCTAGGATGGGCAGGTCCTCATTCGTCCTCATACAGTGTCTGGGGGTTTCAGAATGTCCTTGTTCATTCCTCCATTACTTCCTTTCTCCATTCAAGTGAGACTCAAGCTCCTGGCACAGGGGAGGGCAGGCTGCAGAGGGCCCGGTGTCCACTGAAACTCTATGTCATAAGGCATAGAAGTGCCCTTCCTCAGTCCCCAATATTCCTGCTTCTTAAGAGTCCTCAACTGGGGGAGCCCAATGTTCTATACCCTTTGTCTGAGGCCTGAATATTGATGAGTGACCTGACCACTCTGAGCAGGGTGACATGGAGCAAAGAACATCAACTCTCAGGGTAGAGGAGAAATCACTGAGACCATCTAATCCAGGGGCCACAGACCCACAGGCTGCAAGAGCCACTCAGGCACCATGAACAAAATAAGTGGGACAAGAAGAGTGTGAGGGCTACGGCTGATGGCCTCATCTTAGAACAGCCTGACTTCTACTCAGCTCTGGCTTATTCTGCTACGTTGGACTGGTGCCCAACATTGTCAGATTTTCTGATTTTTTAAGAGAAGCTAGGCATTTTTTTTTCTCCTACCTCATGAGGTTATTTTAACAGTTGAAAGAAGTAACTCACCTAAAGTGCTTAGAACACACATGTGGCATTGGAGGAAGCTCTGAGTAAGTGCTGGTTGCTGTCATTATAGCATTTCACAGATGTGGAAACCACGGCCCAGAAGGGGCTTCCCAAGATCACAGCCATGTTACAGGCTAGCCCACGCTCCTGACCCGGTTTCCCCCTCCTGCTCCAACCCTTTCCTGGGCCATCCACTATCTTCACTGCATAGCATGACACATTTTAAGTAACCACATAATGCCTTGCCACAGTATTTCTGCTGATTCCCTACTTTTAAGGAAATCTCCTTCCCTTGATGAATGAAACCTTTCTTTAAGTTTGTTCCAGCAAAACAATCTGCAAGGTTCTTTCATCTGCCTTTAGGTTCACATAGGAGTAGCAGCTTTGAAGCAGCTCCCCGCCCTCTTTTATTAACTCCAAGGGCCTGTATTATACAAACTCAGACTTTTCCCTTTAAGTCAGGGGCTCACCTACTATTTACCCAGGGCCATTAAACCATTAAGAAAAATGATGTTTCATGGGCCAGGACAATTTGTGCACTTTGTTGAGAGTGAAGCTAATTTCCTCTTGCTTGGTGAAAAATGTTTACTCTCATTAAAAGTTCCAGGAATTCTGCACCCTGAGCTGATCCAGGTGTGGTCCCAAAAGAGCAGGTAACAGGACTACCATTTCCTCCTGAACACTTGGCTTTTGAGCCCTAACAGCTCCAAACAGGGCTTGGTGTTGGCCTCAGTCTCTACTTTTGACTTATGCTTTTTCCCGTGGTTCTGAGTTAATGCCAACTCACTTTCCCTGTCAGATTAATCCCCCTCACTAGAAAGTCTGAGGTTGAATGGGGCCACTCTCTGTCCCTCCTGGTTTTTGAACTGGAATTCTCCCTGCGGATTGCCATGTTGCCTCCTTCTTTGTATTGGGATGGCCACCATGACACTTGACCTCAAAAATCTGTCAAAGTCAGATGGCCTGCTGCCCTTTCCAGAGGCCACAGATGAAGAGGGCAAAATGAGAAACTGAAGACCGATCTCTAAGGACACAACCACCGGGCTGCATCCAGGAGGCACTGGCTCCCCCTGGTTTTCAGTGTTACTACTTTTTCAGTCCTTCTCAGCTGACAGAGCTCTACTTCCTGTTGGAGCCAACTGTAAGCCATTTTGCAGGTCTGTTTTTCTGAATTCCTTCTTGGAAATGTAATTAAGGTGCAAGGGGAGACAGCTGCACTCTTTGCATTTGCCATCAGGTCAGGAAGTGACATTCCTGGATAATAAGAATTTCCATAATAGATGGAAAGTCCAACCCCAGAGAAGGCTTGTGGTTGATGAAATTAAGGTTTTTCCAAATGAGGACGATAAGGAGCCACGTAAAATAAACTGTGACCTTGGAAACTGTGACGTGTACCAACAGGTGTAGGCAGAAGGATGGAAGTCTACAGAGAGGATAGACAAAGGAAGACCAGCGATAAACCAATGTCAAGGTTTGTTCAGCTGCAGCCAAGGGAGTAAGGCACTGTGTCTGGTGTTCTGCTGTATCTCATCCTGGGTTTTAGGCAAACCAGTTCTCCACTGCATCAGAAATTTCAGGCTCTATATAGGTTTTGGTTATATAAAAAAAAAATGTGTCTGCAATTACCTGATTCCCTTTGGCTTACTTCCACCCCTAGTGAGTAAACTTCTGGTTAATAATTTGGCTTCCCTGAAATTCTTTTTTTAATTTATTTTTTTTGACTGCCTTGGGTCTTAGTTGTGGCACCGGGATCTTCGTCAAGGCATGTGGGATCTTTTGTTGCGGTGTGCAGGCATCTCTCTAGTTGTGGCAGCAGGTTTTCTCTTCTCTAGTTGTGGTGCATAGGCTCCAGAGTGCGTGGGCTCTGTAGTTGCAGCGCCTGCGCCCTCTAGTTGAGGTGCGCAAGCTCAGTAGTTGTGGCATGTGGGCTTAGTTGCCCCGCGGCATGTGGGATCTTAGTTCCCTGACCAGGGATCAAACCCACATCCCCTGCATTGGAAGGCGGATTCTTTACCACTGGACCACCAGGGAAGTCCCTGGCTTCCCAGAAATCCTGATGTTGGGAAGAGGCTTCCTGGGATGACTTCCATGACTATTTTGTTAAATAGATGAGATATTTCTGACCCATCAAAGCTGAGGACAAGATTCTGTGTCTGATTCGACCCTGCTAGACACAACCACCTATTGGAAACTTGAAAAGCTCCCAAATCTCTCCTGGGTTCAGAGACACCCGAAGCCTCTCACATGTCTCTCCTTGTCCTCCTGCCTTTCCCATGGTGTTCAGTTTGTAGTCTCCATACTGCAGACTTGGAGAGGGAAGTGGCCTGCCTGGGCTCCTGCAGTGAGCGCATGTAGCAGCTGCGACTCCTAACTCCCGTTAATGACTGAGATCACAGTACACAGTTGCCTGCACTGGTTCTGGGTATTTTGCTGCACTGCTCACCCATTAACTTCCCTTCCTGGAAAGATGTTTTAAAAACCACTTTGCTTCTGGAATTGGGCTGTTGGCATGCTGCAGGCCTGGGTTAAATCTCAGTACAGATTTCTCGTTAAGGAAGTAGGCTGAGTGGTGAGGTTAGACCATGCTGAGGAGGATCTTAAATGTTTGCTGGGAAATTCTTGAAGAATTTTGTAGGGAATTGGGAGACTTCAGCTTTTTCAGCTAAGAGGCAACCTGCCCATATATGAATTTTTGACTGTGTAGAGAATTGATTAGAGAAGACCAGGACTGGAAGGGTCTATTATAATGGTACAGATGCCAGAGGATAAGAGTGGGATTAGCAATCGAGATGGAGAAACAGTTAGAAGAGATTTTGGAGGAACGCTATGCAGAATTGGCAAAGAAGTGTTTTATGAAGGGTGAAGTTTAAAAGGTTCATGGAAGGTCACTTAAAACTTTATTAGTTATATGTTTATTTTTACGTGTTGAAGTCCCTGCCTGCCATGGTCTCATGTGAATGACATGGCAGAGGTCTGCAGAAAATGGACATGGAAATGGCAGTGCCTGGAGGACTCATAAGGTTCAGAAAGCTCTGCTTCTCAAAACCTGTGAGCAGTATGCCCTGCTATGCCTTCATGGTCCCAGGAAGAAGTTCTGACCCCACTGGAGAAAGCTTGTAGTGTCTCCCATGCCTCATTATCAAACTGGGAACCCAGAAGTTGAGTAAGGAAGAGAAAAGTTACACCCACAAGGAGTTGCCGGACTTTACTACTTTATGTCTCAACAATCTAAGAATCATTCATTCACTCATTCATTCATCCACTCATTCACTCAGCGGATACCATTGAGTGCCTATAATGTATCAGGCACCATACTGGAAATTTAATGGTGAGCAAAACCAGGAGTGGTCATAGCCCTGGTGGAATTTAAAGAATCCAGAGGAAAAGACAGATGTTAATCGATCTCATAAACAAATAGAAAACTGCCCCTGAGATAAGTGCTAAGGAGAGACTTGCGGTGCTCTGAGGCCTGAGAGTGGGAGGATTTGGCACAATCAGGGACATCTGTGAAGTATTCCCAAGGAAATATCTTACACTGATATTTGAAAGGCTGGAAGGAGTTTAAGTGCGCTAAGAGTGTGGTGGGGAAGAGGGTTCTGGGGTGCAGGGGGGGACAGCATGTGCAAATACCCTGTAGCTTCAGGAGGCATGGAGAGCACTAAGGACAGGAAAGGAAGCTGTTGTGGCCAGGGGAAGAAAGTAGCGACAGGAGGCTGCAGGGGGCAAGGCCAGACCATGCCAGGTCTGTGAGCCATGGTAAGGGGCTTGTCTTTATCATTGCTTATCATGTTTAAAGCCTAATCACATCATGTTGTCTTCGTTATATTGCTTTTTTAGGATTATTTTCTATTTACGGCAAGTATTATTAATTTTTAATGTGTCATAGTGACATAGATTATTTTATAAAAATATATTTAAGATTAAAAATTGACTTGATTTAAATAAAAATAGTAATAGTCATACAGGTGGTAAGCAGAACTGTCAAGAATTGCAAACATGATGTGGAGTCAACTCTCATGGAAGGAGTGTTGGTGCTGATCACAAGTCTAGTTACCATCCATCACCATGCAATTGACCCCTTTCACTTATTATACCCCTTCCTCTCAGGTAACCACTAATCTGTTCTCTATATCTATGAGTTTGGTTTTGTTTTATTTTGTTTGTTTGTTTTGTTTTGTTTCTGTTTTGTTTTAGATTCCACATGTGAATGAAATCATATGGTATTTGTCTTTCTCCATCTGACTTATTTCACTTAGCATCATACCTTCAATGTCCATTCATGTTGTCGAAAATGGCAGGATCTCATTCTTTTTTTATGGCTGAGAAATATTCCATTGTGTGTGTGTATATATATATATATATATAAAGAATGGAGATTGTTGGACACTATGCAAAGTGAAATAAGCCAGTCACAAAAAGACAAATACTTTATGCTTCCATTTATATGAGATACCTATGAGTAGTGAATTCAGAGAGAAAAAGTGGAATGGTGGTTGCCAGGAGCTGGGGGAAGGGTAGAATAGCCAGTTAATGGGTGCAGAATTTCAGTTTTGCACAATGAAAAGAGTTCTGGAGATTGGTCTCACAACAATGTGAACACTTAACAGTATTGAACTGTATGCTTAGAAGATGGTACATTTTTATTTACAATAACCAAGATACGGAAATAACCTAAGTGCCCATTTAATTGGACTTACAATAGGCTTTCTTAATCTATCCTCCATGTCTCTTAACCCCGCTTACTTGTTTTGCATCATTTTGTGTTCTTTTGCTGCACTTTGGTTTAATTTCTTTATATTTATCTTCCAGTTTTAAAATTTTCTCTGCCTGTGTGTCTACTCTGCTGTATAACTTGCATACTACATTTCTACTTGCAGTTGCTAAATATTTTAATTTGTGGACATTCTGTTTGTTTCATTTTAAAATTTGCCAAGATCTTTCTTTATAGTTTCTTGTTTCCTCACATTTTTTCTGTTAGGTCTTAAATTTTCTGTCTGATAATTCTAGTACCTAAAATCTTTGTGTTGTCCATTGCTTTGACCGGCTCTCACTGATGGTGACTTATTTCTTTCTATGTTTTGTGATTTGGATTGTGAACTGCTAATTTTTATTAAAACCTTACTTGTGGGAATTGCTTGAAGCCTGAATCAGAGTGGAATTTCTCCAGAAAGGATTTGTATTTGTTTCTGCTAGCCTCCTTCTAGAGGCAGTTTTATTTCTTGTTCACCTTACTTTGTGGGTGTAGCCCTTAGATGCTCCAGTTTTACACAGTGGACTCCTCTTACATATTCCACTTTGGGGCCCCCAGACTTTCTCTCCTGCTCCATACTCTGTGTAGCCATCTAAACAGCAGCATAAGGGCTTGAGGGCGTGGCAGAGGTCCTTTAGGTAAAAGATAGTTCCAACACTCTCTTTCATCCAAGGGTTTCTGTTTTCTCTTTATCTCTAGAGTCCTCAGAGCTTTTTAAATATTTTAATTTTTCATCTTTTAATATTTTATCCAGTATTTTAATTGTTTCAATTGCAAAATTATTTAGGGTATTTAGCTCTCCATGTCAGTCCAGGGTCCTCTTTAAGCTTCACATTTTCTTTATATAAAAACCATTATCTCATATTCCTTTCTTTGTTACTGTTTTGATTTTGCAATATGTGTATGTGTGTGTGTGTGTGTGTGTGTGTGTGTGTGTGTGTGTGTGTGTATATATCTTCAGTTCTGACTCCTGACTTCAAGTAGAACCTATGAGCCTCTAATTAACAGACTTGTGAAAAAGTTTTTTTCTCTTGAGATTACATTTATTTATACAAAAGTTTCATGGAGAGGAGTATAGCAATTAATTTTTTCTTGTGATAAAACTGAAGGTTGAGAATAGTGTTTAAAAATAAAATTAAATATAAATTTAAATTAGGAAAAGGAACATGGTCTTCAAACTTACACCTGTGCTATAACTCTGTTTTTCTATGTCTGTAATCATAAGAATATCTTTTGCTAATGTTTGTTAAATTGTCCTGTAGGCATGTGGATTTCCACATTTGAATGTTGTCTGCCATTATCCTGTAACTATAACTCTCTAGGCCTTGCTTATAATGGTCATATAAGCACTACTTGTGAAATCCTGGTCTATAACAGATCTATATGTTTCTAAATTTCTCTCTTTGATGATGGTGTTATCAGGCTCACTTTGTCTGCCTCTTCTCCCTTTCACCGTGGAATTATTAATTTATTCCCAGACTCTAACACATTCTTTGTCTTAAGTGTTAGAAAGATTTTTTTTCTATGCAGCCCACAATGAGTTCAATATGCTTGTATCTGCACTCCCAACTGAGTGAAGGTAGAAGCTGTGTCTTACTCAGTTCTGTGTCTAAGTGGTTTATAATTTAGGAGGAACTCAGGAGTATAATGAATAGAATAGAAACATAAGAAGAAAAAAAAGCGTCAGAATCCAAGTTTTTGAATAGCAGTTAATCTGCTATTGAGGCCACCTGGCTTTCTTCAGGTTGCGAGACGTCTGAGTGGGGTCCAGCAGGGGCAGGGTTGGTGTTCAGAACCTGCCACTCAGCCCAGCCCTCTGATTCTGTCTCTCTTCGGCCACCTGGCTGCCAACAGCTCCAGCTAAAGGAGCACCAGAGTGTGGGTAATGGGACCCAGCCACCACGGGAGGCTGGAGTGGGAGGTTGGCCCAGTACTTGTCATCTCCGCATGACGGCTCTGTGGTCCTAGGGAAGCTACAAGCCTGAGACTGCTCCCACCTCCCCTCCCCATTCAGGGAGGCCCAGCATTTTGTTCCCTCCAATTAACTGTGCATAACAACAAGGAGTGAAACCAAGTGATTTAAGTAATAATTTATCATATTCAGTTCACCATTAACAGCCGTCTAGTGTTTCCTTTGCCCTTTTAAATGAGTCTTTGTTCTGATGCTCAGCTCTTTTGTGTATTCCATAAGCTTTTAATGCATGCCTTCCCTCCCTCCCTCCCTCCCTCCTCCTGCCTTCCTTGAGCTTTGAAACACTAGTGTATTTCTAGAAGCAGCCGAGCCACCTCTCATCTAGCATCCTTGTCCCATTTAATAGGGAACTTGAGTGTTAGTTTATGAGCATGAACTCTCGGCTCCATGCTGAGAAATGCAAGGGAAAAGGATACAGTCTTTACTCTGGACCAGCTTTCAACCTAACTGGGGGCATGAGGCTCATCCAACATGAAGCTGTCAGAGGAGGAAGGAGAGGACCGTATTTGTCAGTATCAGCAAAGTTCGGCCTTGCTGTGAGGAAAGCTCCCTGGAGGAAAGGACTGAAACCAGTTCTGAATGTTGGTGTGGATTTGGGGAGGAAGTAGAAGAGAGGGCAGCCCACGCAAGGGCCTAGTGGGAGCACAAGTGTGGATTTGGGCAAATCTGGCGTGAGGGCAGGTGAGGTAAAGTCAGGGAAGTGAACCTTAACCAGGGTAGCACTGATTAAAGGAGCCTTTTGTCTGCCTGCTTGCTAGTTTGTCTCACCTATGGGATCAGCTGGCCTATGAGCCTCCTTTTCTTAACCCCATGGTTTCTGGGGTGTGGAGAGCCCAACCTTACAGAGGAAGTCAGGCAGTTTTAGGTTTTCTTAGTTTATTTACTTTCACAGCTGTATTCTAGTGTGTGTGTGTGTGTGTGTGTGTGTGTGTGTGTGTGTGTGTGTGAGATCAGGTATGTGTGAATGCACACTTTGGCTCTCAGGGACTCTCATCAGACAGTTATGTTTCTGGATTTTGCGCTGGGGTGGTAATAACTGAACTGGGGCAGCAGGGGCCATAGCTTTGAGTCACTGAGGCTGTGAGACCCTGGGCCCCTGAAGAGGCCCTGATAGCAGATCTGTCCCTACCTCAGGCCTGTTGGGCTCCCTGATGGTGGAGGACGGGCCTAAGCATGGGGAGACAGGGAAGCCTGGACCTTCGGAGGAGCTGAAGGAGCGCCTACACAGGTCCGTCCTCTCGAGCAAGGCCCCGGGGCTCTGGGGTCACATTGAGGGTCCCATAGTCAGGGTGTGCCCACAGCCCAGTGCACTGTTCCCTTCTCAGAAGGAAACACCATGCTGGGGGAGGGGGTCTCACTGGCCTTCCAAGGAACCAAGGTGCTAACAGACTGGACTGCCCAGGGCACAGATCATCCTGGAGAGTGAGCTGAGGAGGGAGACGATGTGGAGGGACCCCATGGTCTGACTCTCCAGCCATCTAGGAGCCTGTATTCATATGCTCACTTCAGGGTGTCTCTTGGCTAAAATGTCTTTAAAATGAGGGCTCAGGGGGGAAAAAAAAACATTAACTAAGATTTCTTTTCAATTTCTGAAATTAAATATAAGTTGAGAGCAAGCAAAATAAGACAACATTACCTTTAATTCCAAACTATGGCAATCCAATGATGTGGAGACCTACTTCTTTACTCAGATGTCTTTTGGGAAGAGCATATTATTTATTTGAAAGAAATACTCAGAGAAATTGCTTGAGGTGGAGGGTAAGACCCCAGGGGCCTGTATGTAAAAAAATAGATGGGGCATCTTTGAAACTGTTATGCTCAAGGCATCAAAAGAAATTTGCCTCATTCCTGAGAGGAAAGTTGGTAGGAAATTTAGGTGAATAGAAAGAACTGAGGGTCCAGTGGAGTTGGGGAAAGCCAAGAGAGATCCTCCAGGGCCAGAAGTGAGGGGCAACAGGATTGGATACAGGTGACAGCAGAGGGACAGGCAACTAACATCTGTGCGACAATAAAAGGACACATTCTTTTAATGGCAACAGATGGCCACAGGGTCAAGCATGCCTGGGGGTTTTGGTTGGGCCACCTTATACAGAAGTAGCCGGGGAGGTTCTGTGCTCAGGATTTTAGAGAGAGAACCGAGTCTCATCCAGTTTAGGTTTTGACATGAAACAATTAACCCGAGGCCACATGGTGAACTGAGGAGGAAGGTCTTCCGATTTCTCCTGTGACACTCAGTTATTCTCTTTCTGAACTTAAACCTCAGTTAGCAGATATTGTCTCTGTTCTATGTACACTCATTTCCAGATGCCTTTAAATTTGCTCTAGAAATACCAACATCCTCTTTCTCCCTAGTCAGGAAAGAGCAGAAAAAGAAAGCTGAAATGTCATCTCGAACACTGACTGCAGCCCCTGGACCACCTTCAACCTCCAGGCGATGGTGGGAAGGGGGCAGGGGGGCGGGGGGGAAGGATGGGAAGCGGGGGAGGTCAGGAAGGCAGCTTCACAGTCAGGTCAGATGTGTTTCTTCCTGTTGCTGCAGCTCAACTCCCTTCCTTTGCGTTCCCCAAGGACTGACTGTGCAGATATCTGATGTCACGCAGGCCACTGAGTTTTTGCTGAAAGCCTAGACCCGTTCTTCCCTTTTACAAGCTTGGTGGTGCTGCCCCTTTAAGACTTTTCCTTGGCTTTACCTCTTCCCTTCGTCCCTAACAAGCCCAAGACCAAACCGAGAAGAACGAAGCCAGGGTAAATTGAGAAAAAATATTTGAAACCTATTAAGTGTGGCTACAAGTTTATTGCAATTCTTAAGTTAATTATATCCTTTTTGACTTCCAGCCAGTCCCTCACTGGGCTTCCATATAGACTTGGCCACCTATCCCAGCCTCAGGCTGGCGGCATGCCTATCTGTCTGCCTCATTCCTTCCCTCCCTCCTTCCCACCACCTCTTCCGCCCTCCCTCCTGCACAATTAAGTAGCAATCCTCTGTAGCTACTACCTCCTGGAGCTTAAATGTGGTCAGGGCTGTAGTGTGTATAAAGAACTTGAAGTGTGTGTGTATTTGTATCCTTGTGAGGGGCAGGGACATGGTAGATAGTGGAAGATCACGTATATAAACGTTTTCTCTTACCTCAGCCACAAACATTTATTTTAACTTGTACCTTACAAAATGTTATCCCCTGGTCATTTAAATCTCATGAATCCTTTGTACAAGTAGGTGTTATCACTGTACATCCAGGTGTTTATGGATGAAGAAACTGAGGCTCAGAGAAATTTTACAAAGGGATTGATCGCACAGCTATTAGGTGGCAGAACAAGATGGAATTCAAGACCAGGTGTTCAGTTCTAAGTTGTGTGTGTGTGTGTGTATGTGTTTCCTCTCTACACTACACTGGTTCTCAAATAACAATAGAGTTGTACCTTTGTATAACATTTAAGAGTACAAAAGGAAGTTCATTCATATTGCCTTATTTAATCATTAAAACATTATGATGTTGGTGCTGTCCCCATTTGGGGGTTCTTTAGGAGTTCTCCTCCCGGATCTATCCCCAGGTTGGCATTGGGAGCTCCCTGACCTCTAGCTTCCTGATCCTCTGTTTATTGGTTTAGAGTCAGGCCCCCGAGCCAGGTGAGGTCACTCAGCCCCTTCCCCGGGAATTTTGAGAATGAAAAAGGTCAGCATGTAAACACAGTGGTTGAGAGTGCCCATTTTCTGTCAGGTCAGCTAGGACCAGAGAAAGCCAGTGTACAGTGAGACAGGAGAGCAAAGAGGCTGGGGAACAGCAACAGAACCAAGAGATGAGGAGAGGCAGAACTTCCTGAACGTCCTGCAGGTCTTCAATCTTTGGTTCTATTCCATGAGAGTCAGCAGCTTCTCTTCCCTTGGATTCTGTATGACACTCCTGTTCCCTGCCAATAAAATCTTTTTTGCTTATACTGTATACTAGGGTTAGGATTTTCTTACTTGCAACCAAAAGAATCCTGAAAAATACATATCAGAAAATGGAAGCAGTGAACTAAGCGCTAAATATAGGTAAAAGAAGTGAACGATAGGAGTTAGAGGATGGAGCAGTTTTTGCTGTTGTGTTGCAGGAGATCTCATGAGCTGGGCTTTGAAGCCTTGCTCACAACCTACATGTATGTAACCATTTGGCAAACCCTGTGGAGGGGAAAGAAGAATACACAGGAACCATCTTTTAGGAAGTTTCCGAGCATAGCAGATGCTTTCGGTACTCCTGACACATTCCGTCAGACTACCTCTGATTTCAGCTAAAGCTGTGCTGGACAGCTCTTGTGTACTAACAGCATCCCACCTCAAGGGTCTGTCTTGCTTCTCTTGGCTTTTCTGTCTTAGTGCTTTCTCCAAAGCCACGGGAGCTCTCTCAGCCCATGAGCAAGCATAGCCCAGAGATTTGGAGGATGGAGAGAAGTTACCCCCAACTGAGATTGGAGGATCTGCTTCCAAGATGGCTTACTCTCATGGCTGATAAGTTGGTGCCAGCTCTTGGCAAAAGGCCTCCGTTCCTCCCCATGCAGAATCTCCCCAGGGCTGATTGAGTGTCCTCACAGCATGGTGGCTAGCTCTCTCCAGAGGGGCAATCCAGGGAGAAGGCACGTTGTCTTTTGTGACCAAGCCTCAGAAATTACACACTGTCACTTCTGCAATATCATGGTGGTTATAGCTGTTCAATTTGGGATAGGACCACACAAGAACATGAATACTGTATCAGAGGTAAGGGTCACTGGGGCTATTTTAGAGGCTGATTACCATAATGCCCCTGTGGACAACCCTCAGCCAATAGGGGATGTAAGCTAGAGGACAAATGCCCAGCCTCCTAATTCTGAAGTAAATTCTGCATAGCTCCTCAGAAGCTCCCCAGAGAGGCTGAGCCCCAGTCTGCCATATCTGTAATCATCTGAAGTGCACACCCTTTGTTGGCTTCTCCTCCTTCTTAGCTTTCTATTCCTCTCTCCCTCACTCCTGTTTCATGTGATTCACCTCCCAAACAAACTCTTTCGCTGAAGTACTTGTCTAATGCTTTTGGAGGAACCTAAACCAAAACACAAAGGTAGTATGTAAAATAATTTCGTTTGTTTTAATATTTATTTATTTGGTTGCACCAGGTCTCAATTGTGGCACGTGGGCTCCTTAGTTGCAGCAGGAGGGCTCCTTACTTGTGGCATGTGAACTCCCAGTTGCGTCATGCATGTGGGATCTAGTTACCTGACCAGGGATTGAACCTGGGCCTCCTGCATTGGGAGCACCGAGCCTTACAAACTGGGCCAGCAGGAAAGTCCCTCGCTAGGTCTATTTTTATACACAGGAATATCAGGCTTGCTTATTCCCACAAGCCCTCAAAAAATGGAAGCAACAGTCATACTTGTCCCTCTCCACATGAATCTTTAGTAAAAGGCAAAAGATTCATTTGATTATGAATTATGAAAGTACGAGTATAGATTAAAATAGTTTTGAAATGGTGTGGAGCTGATCACGAAGGTATGTGATATACTGCGCTGTTGGAATATTGATGGTTAACCATGTAGAGGAAGCTCACAGAGGGATAGCATGGTCATGAAAGCTTTGTGGAAGCATCAGGAATTGAGAGATGGAGGGATTGGGGGAAGGGGCAAGAAGAAAGGCAAGAGGAAGGCAGCTTTAGCAATACCTGTACCTCTGTATATACCTATACCTCTGTACTGAGCGAGGCAGGGAACAGAGAAGAGGGATGTGGCTGGGAGAGGAGTGGTCAGTGCATGGGACAGTCTACCAGGAAGGGGCTGGGGCAGACTGTCCGTTGGGAAGGCCTTTGTGACAGTCCAGTGAGAGGTTAGAAGGGCTTGTACATCTGGAAATGAAGGATGGAAGTGAAGAGCAAGATCTTACAGAGCAGGACACGCCAGGGCTTCCTTCCCAGAACCAGACAGACAGGATTGAGGAGCCTGCATTGGGTTTCAGAAAGGACTGTGAGATTAGCAGTTCTTTTATTCATTCATAAATAATTATTAAACACTTATTAAATATGTACTCTTTTAAGCATAGGGCCATAGCAGTGAACAAGATCATGAAACTGTGTCCTCAACAAGCATGTTTTCTGTAAGGAACTATCTAGGAACCTCCCTTAGGATCCTAAAGGCAAGTGCATGCTAGGAAATGGGTTCTGGACTTCCTCACAGCTGTGTCCTCAGCATCAGCCACAGCTAGTTCTCCTTGGTTTGCTCATTCCAAGTTTCCCCACAAAATGTCCTGTTCCCTTTGGCTGCTCTCACCTTCTGCTGTGGTGTACATCACACCTTCAGCATCACTCATTAACATCTGTTCATTTGCATGGATGTCTGATTGTCAGTGTGATTACAGCCATGGTGCATATTAGGGAAACAGGACTTGGTGGTTATTCATAAAATAATCAGAAGCCTAAGACAGTGCTAGTGCCATGCCTGTGACTCAATACAAGTTCAAGTTCATACTCATCAGTATCCAAGTGGTATGCAAGGCCATGCAAATCATCCCTTCATCTTAGCCTCCTCCTCTTCTATCCCCATGGAACCACTTGAGATTCTCTACACATGTCCTGTGTGTCCTGGCTCATGCTTTTCCTGGAAAGCCCTACTTTCTCACATAGAGTTCTTACTCATTTTCTGAGCCTCAGCTCAAATCCCATCTCTTCTTGGAATGAGTTGCTCTCTGCTCTATGCTGCGAAGGCAGCATCTGTTTGCATCTTGCTTGCAGCTCCTTGATGCTCCCTTTCTTGTTTTATAGTTCTTTGGACAGGTTTCTTTCTCATAAAGAGACTGCAGGCTGCTCAAGGGCCCAGGTCTTATTTTGGTATTTCCAGGTGCTCTGCAATAGTGGAGATTCAGTGTCATCTTTGCTAAATCAACAGATGGAAGGCATGGCTGCTGCTAAAGCTGATGCACCACCTTGACCACTGATGCTGAAACTGATCAGCTTATCAGATGGTGGGACTGAGACTGGCAAGGTCTTGCTGCCTGCTAGCACTTGAGGGAGGTGACGATGCTATATGGCTCGAGGGATGCAAATGTGGGTGCTCTGGCATTGGCATCTTGCATTATGAAGTCGCAGCACAGGTGCTCTGCTCCATTTTTCAGACACGTGTTTGCCTTCCCTAAGTTCTCCACAAGAGACATCAATCTAGGGAAAGTCCTGAATGCAAGCCCCATAGTGCTCAGGCGGCCTGCGTTTCTCTTACTCTTAGTCACTTAAGTCCTTACATTTGGAATCATTTTCACTTCCTTGAAGATGGAGCGAGAAAGATTCTTTGAAACTTCAGATTGGGAAGTCTGAATCTGACTTAATAGCTTAGGAAAATAATATTTGCAAAGAGTTTATATTAAAAAAGGCCAAGGCCTCTTAAGATAATGGATTTAGAGGCCTCCTTTACCTCTTCAAATGCACACGTTTTTATCCACGTAAAAAATGCTTATTAACTCTAAGCACTTCTTTTATTCTTTGATCTTCTCTTATTCTGAGAGTCACTCTAAAATCAGATAAGCGTTTAGAATTTCTGATCACTGCCTTAAAAAGTCGGGTCATATACACTGTGCCAGGCCTGGTACTAATCCCATCCCATGTCTGTGATTTCATCCTCTCCATGGGGTCTAGGTGTTGAGTCAGTAGAGGTAGAAAAGCAACCAGGCCTTTTCTCTCTTAAATTAAGATACTTATATCTAGTGTTTGCAAAGTGTTTTCACAGCTATTATCACATTTGCTTCCTAAGACTAAGGAGATTTGGAAGATTATCCCATTTTATAGGGAGAAAATAAGGGCTCAGAGAAATGGAGTGATCCATCCAATATCACACAGCTTAGAGTGGTAGAGCCCAGTTCTTTTGACCAGTATTCAATGCCCCTTCTGGCAGGACCCAAATCTGCCTGTGATTCCAATCCAGCACTCCTTTCAACACCTACTTCCTACTTCCTACTTCATGCTTCCTTATAAACACACATCTTGTATCCTTTACCTCAGTTGGCTGTCAGCCAGCCTCTGTAAGGTGGCAATGGCTGAAAATAGCTTATGGTATGACATTGCCCAGAAAGATTGCATTTTTCCCCAAGAATTAACAAAACAGAAGCCTACATGGGAGAGTTTGGGTTTGGTGACAGGTCCATTGTGGGGTTGCTTTGGTAGCCAAGGGGTCTTCTTGGTGTCCCTTATGACAAACATATAAGCAAGCATGCATTTTCATAGGTCTGAACCCCAGTGTTGATGGCACAAGAGAAGAGAAAGAAGGAGAAGCTGAATGGATGTCTTGTGAACAGTTTCACGTTGTGGAACTTGGTAGGTCCTGGGGGATGAGACCTTAGAGCCCCCAAGTTAGTTGGCCTGCAGGCTAAGCTGAATGCAGAAACAGCATGGCTTTTCAGATAGACTTTTCCGTATTTTCTCACCCACTTGGATGAGGCCAAAGAAAAAAACAACCTGTTTCTTTATTAATGATGCTTTCTGCAGAGTTAGATTAAGCACTGATTAAAGGCAGATGCTTCCAAAGTATAAATGTAAGTACCATCTCAGTCACTCTCCGGTTACAGGGTTTCCTACACGATTCTTTAAAATCACTTTGGCTCTCTTCCCATTTCCCTTCCTCTATGCTCTCCACCCAGCTTTGGAGCTGCCCCTCCCAGAAAGGCTTCAATTGCCAGGAGCAGGAGCTTGGACTCTGCGAGAGACTTGCTCTGTGGAGAGCTTCAAGAGGTACCACAGGGGCTGCTGCCTGGAGCCACCTTACCAGGAGGCAGGTAAGTCCTCTGGGCTGGGGGCAGCCCTGTTCTTCTGTCCTTTCAGGGCTGGACCTGCCACTATGGAACTTGCTCTGTTTTTTTCATCAAGACAGAGTACAGGCCTTTTGTAACCTTTTCCTGCTCAAATCAGAGGCAGAGACCAGGTATAGGATACATGGCTCAGGTGATGGGGTCCATCAGGTGGTTCTCCTCCTTTCAAATGCTCTGAGAGGGCATGAGGGCATGGGGACAGGAGATGGCTGGCTGGCTGGCCTGGTAGGTGCTTGCAACCCTGGACTTTGTGTCAGGAATTGGACTTTTCTAGAAATGATGTGCTCAAGTCTTGTGTCCATCTGAGGCTATGGTGCAAATCCTCCAAATATTTTCTGAATTCCCTGTGGCCAATGAACTTAATCAGAAATTGATGTACATGAAGGGTTTTGTTTTTGTTTTGTTTTTGTTTTTTGCTGAAGAGCTAACAACTTAATCTTGGGATTGGCTTTGGACTGAGATCAAACTGTGTTAAAGTCTGTTCAAGTTCGCTTTCTTTCTGATTTTCTTATGGGATTTATGAAGGAGGAAGAATATATATTCTTGTAATCCACATTAACGTACATAGCTTATGAATCACCAGTTAGGAACTTGTTACGCAGACCACCACCCAAAATGGGTGAAGGGGCATCCTGTAGGATATATCCACCATTGGGTTGTCTGGCTTGGATGAGTGGGAGGGTGTCATGGTGGGACCAGTGGAATGCCTGTGGGAGTGACATGAATGGAGCGGTGGTGGTGAGGCTGATGTCCAGGGAAGAATGTCACTCACAGTGAGGGTGCCGTCGACCCAGTGCAGCCCAGCTGGAAGCTGTGTGGCTTTCTCCTCCTGACTCCCTTCTCTCAGGAAGGGGTGTCTTAGTTTGAGTATGAAGAACTAGGCAGGTAGGTGGAATTGCATGGTAGTGACTGTTTGGGACTGAGATTCTCCAGCACTTACGGGATCATAGGCAAGTGTCTCCATTTCTCTAAGCCCTAATGTTTTCTTCTGTAAAATGTGGATGATATAATAATATCTACGCTGTAGCTCTCTTGGGAAATTATGAGAGATAATCCGTTTAAAGTGTTTGACAGTGCTTAGCCTATGGCTCAGAACTCTTATTAACCTCAGTATGGGCCTTTGGCATTTTAGGTTGTGTGGACCAGATCCATGCCAAAAGGTTCTGGTTGTGCAGCTGCAATCCTTTTGTGACTTCCCCTTACTGGTTAGGGTAAAGTTTAAGGGTCAGGTTGTCCAGTTTGGCTCCTTACCTGGAGAGAAAGTTAGAGAGAAACACTAGTCAAAGGAAGATGTAAGGTTAAAATCTCTGCCTCTTAGGAGAAGAATTCACCAGATGAATATTTCCTTTCAGAAATCCCCCAAGGATAATATTTATCTCATGAGGTTGCTCTGAGGATTAAATGAGATAATAATTTTTCCTGGAACAAGGTAGACATCCTTAAATGATATCTATCATTGTGAAAATGTTTGTGATATGTTAATTGAAAAGTTCATAGGGTAAAATTGCATACCCATCATAATGACAGCTATGTAAATATATCCACAGAAAGACTGTGGAAAAGAAATACACCAAAATGTTAAAATTTGCATGTGTTAGGTGGCTTTGGTGAGTGATCATTTCCTTGTCTTGTTTTCTAAATTTTATTTAATGGATGATTCTATCAGCCCAAGCCCTGGCAGGAAACAGATGGCACATTCAAACTGGGCATTTTGAGGATGTTTTATTGAAGGGACACTTTACAAAAGTTCAGGCAGAGTTACAGTAACAGAAGCAAGTGACAGTGCCATTCTCAGGTGTTCTGAGAGTGGGGAGCCATTACACCCTGCATCTGAAGGGGCAGGGGGAGGTGCTGTATAACTGGAGGAGAAGCTTTGTGGATGGGCCATCTGATAGGAGCTGTGGTGCGTGCAGCCATCAGGGAGAGAGTTGGGAAAGAAGTCTCCAACCTCATTCTCCCCTATTTTCTGGGTCTCTTGCTGGTGCCTCCCATTGGCCAAACTCAACCAGAAGCCAGAGTTCAGGGGACCCCAGTGAGGGGTCCATGTGGATCAGCTTCATGGGCACTGAGCAGGGTGGAGAAGGATGGGGAGAGACCTGTAGGGCAAACCGAAGATGGCCAGCACAGTAAGGTTATGTAGCTTTTGTAATTATAGGTAAAGTCATAAATAAGAAACAAAAGCCTTTTGCTACCCTCAGTGCTTTCACACATGCATACTCTTCCCTCTTTCCTTTCAGCTCCATGACTTCATCTTTGTAACAATGCCCTCCTCTGGGCTCCCACAGCACCCGGTGCTTCCCCTAGTGTAGCCACACTCATTGTGTGGTTTCATCCTTTGTCCTTAACTTACCTGATTCCCCACACCATTGTAAGACCCTTGAGGCTGGGATGGTGTTTTATATCACTTTGCATTTCCAGCACCCAGCACATGAGTGAATGAATGATTGGAATTCAGATCTAAATACCTCTATAAAGCTATAGATTTGAAGTAAGGTTCAGAGCTACCTAATCTTAACAGAGTGAATTCCCAAAGAATTTAGGGCCTCTGCTTAAGGAAGTGAGGCTTTGGCTTTTGTTCCTAGATGAGTGTTTGTTTACTTTCTATTTAGTGGGAGTGGGCCCGTGAGCCTGCTGAACACAGGCTGGTCCTCAGAGGCCCTGACAGATGGCTCCCCACCTCCCTTGCCAGTCTAGCCCATCACCTGATGGAGGTCTGGCAGAGCCTTCTCACAGGCCTCCCTGTCTCCCATGATGGCCCTGTGTCAAGTCATAATTCACATGTTGCTGGCCTCCTGGTTTAGGACTGCAAATTGAGATTAAGCTTGCTTCCTTTCTGACTCAAGGAGATTTAGAGCCTGTCTTCATACCTGATATTGACTCTCTGTTTTGATTCTCTATTTTAACTCTCTATTTTGAATTAGAGGATGTTTTGAGCCCTTGAAGGATTTTTACAATCCTTTCGCAATCCTATGGGAGTAACATACATGCATATAATTCAAATAGCTCAGGAGGAAAAAATGTTGGGAAGGATATAACATGAAAAATAAAATGTCTCCACCATCACCTATATATCCAGTCGCACTGTTAACCATTTCAGTTTTTCAGTCTTCTGGTCATTGTCTCACTTAACTCTAAATAATTCTCTTATTCTTCTATTTCTTGATTTATCAAGTTTAAGTAAAAAATATTGAATTGCCCCTATGTGCGATGAGGGATTTAGCTTATTGACAGTAATCCTTCTGCCTTTCTCATGATTCCTTCCAGTTTTTTTTCCTTATATTTCTAATTTGGTTTTGCACTTGATTACCTGTGTAATTTTAAGGGATAGACTTATACTTGTATTGCTTGATCCGTTGACCTTCCATAGAATGTCTTAATTCTCCACGTGTTTAGGATGAGGAAATTGGTGCTTCTGAGCTTCCCCTCACCTTTTCTCTCCAACTCCAGCTTGCAGCAGAATTTTATAACATTGATAACATTTGAAGTCTATTCTGTAATTATAATTAATTTTGCTTTATGTATCAGATTGTTAAAAATCAAAAACTAATATATAACCTTTATGATATAAAGATTTTGTAGCTACTAGTCTCTAAAACCAAGTACTATATTGGGGCCCATAAAGAAGGGGCTGGACTCTGATGTCACTGACCTTCTGCTGCATGAAAGAGAACATTCGAAGTGTCAGGGTCAAGTGGACTCTCTTTTTCTCCTGTTATTATATTCTGTCGGCTGCTCAGATCATTTAGCTGGCTTCATATGTAAAATGTGACTTTCTGAAGAACATTTTGTTTCCATGGAATTTCTAATTACCTTTCTTTTTTACCTGTTAATAAACCAGTTTTTTTTTTTTAATTTTAATTTTTTTGGCTGTGTCAGGTCTTAGTTGTAGCATGCGGGATCTTTCTTTGCAGCATGCGGGCTCTTCGTTGCAGCCACGTGGGCTTCTCTCTAGTTGTGGCACTCGGGCTCCAGAGCGCACGGGCTCAGTAGTTGCAGTGCACAGGCTTAGGTTCCCCGAGGCTTAGTTCCCCGACCAGGGATCAAACCCGTGTCCCCTGCATTGGAAGGCAGATTCTTAACCACTGGACCACCAGGGAAGTCCCCATCTATAACAAATTTTGACATGTGCAGTTTCAGGGGTTGTCAGTTTTATTTTGTGTTATTTATTTTTATTAAGTCTCTTTTCCTCAAGGACCCAGTCAAAATACCCCAGGGTCAGAACAGCAGGGCCAGAATGTCCAGTTTCTTCTTTAATAGTCTCATTATTATGGCAGCAGCCCTCCATTGGATTTCTTGCTGCAACTTAGCATAAAGTCCAGTTTTTGCCATCCAGGGTCTTTCCTGGCTCATCCATTTTATAGGATCAACTAGCATTCATATGCTGTTTACTGCAAAAGACTTCATGCTGTCTTAAATATCTTTTATGAGCTCTAGGGCCAAATTCAGTAGAGTCTTATTATATGCTCACTTCATTTATACAAATTCAATTACATATGTTTATGAGAGAGCGGTGAGGGAAGAAATAGAAGGGAAGAGGAATGGAGGGGAGAGGAGAGGAGAGAGAGTAATTTAAATAGTACGGCCAATTCCATTATCCAGGAGCATCCATAAAGATCTTGACACTGAATGAATGCAGGACAGAATGCATTGAATCTATGGTCCCATATTTGGTTTCTGTTGACATATGGCTCACACCTTGTGAGTACTGCATTACCCTTAGTGTGTTTAAAGACACATATGTTGCCCTTATCTTGGCCTTTAAACAGAATCCAACTACTTTCTTCACTGAAGAAAGAGGTTCTATTGAATTTGTTGACCAGTGAGTTGGGATGCCTCTTCAATATGGTACCTCCCTAAGGGATTGGCAAGGGAAGTTTTGACTATGTTTTTTGTTTTTGTTTTTTTCTTATGTGCTTTTTTTCAGAGGCTAACACGTGTAAGCTGTGATTTCTCTGTATTCTAGTGCTTCCCGGTTCTCTCCACTTGCAGGTCCCATCAGTGGCTTCAACTCCATGTGTTTTAATCTGAATCTATTCCCCCAAAGCTTTTTCCTTCCCTAGTACTCTCTATCTGAGCGAGTGGCACTGTTGACTCACTTGCCGAAGCCAGGAGCCTTGGCTCCTTCCTGTCCCTTAAATCCCTCTCTTCCCATGAGTCACTTGTCAAGGCTATTTTTTAAGTGACTCTCAAATCCATGCACTCCATTAGGTCATCCTCAGTGGTTATGACCTGTTGCAACAGTTTCCAGGCTTATTTCTCCTATTCTGGCCTTCCCAACTCCTTCATTCCCCTATCCCAAGCCTATTCATTCTCACCAGTAAGAGGGATATTTAAAAAATGATAGTGTTGCTCCTCTGGAATAATAATAATAGTAATAACCTACCCTTCAGTAACACTCCACTACCCTCAGGGTGAAGTCCATGATCTTTACTAAGGATTACAGGCCCCCACACGCTCTCCAATGCTGACTGACCATTCCACTCCTCACAATCTCCATTCTGGGCAAACAAAACCTGTTGATGGACACCACATTCTTTTTCAACCAAGTGTCCTCGTACATGCTCTTTCCTCCCCCCTGCAACACTCTAATGTCCGTTTTTTTCTTCTCTGAGACTTACATCTCCTTCAGGTCTCAGCTGAGACATTAAAGCTTCGGTAAGCCATCCCTGATTCTGCAAAACTGCTCAGATGCTTATCCTATGAACAGACATAGCACCCTCTATTTATTTCCTATAGTAGCATTTGTCTTACTCTACTGTAATTTCATGTCTTTTATCTGTCTTCTCCACTACAGCAGGCAGTGTAACTGTAGGGTCTGGAGGAGAGACTGAGGTTTTTTCACCATTAGTGCCTAGCACTGTGCCTGGAACAGGCTCTGAGCACATGGTTGTCGAATGAATAAACCAATCCTATGTTGGGTTCCCCATTGTAATTCCTTGGAGTGGTGTGGGAGTCAATCCTAGATTGGCATTCAGTAAATTAGAAAGGAAGAAGATGCCTGGCATGGGGAGTAAATGCATTCAACTTAAACACTACTGCTTTTTCTCAGAGTCTAGTTTTAAGCCTGAGTCTGTAGAGAAAGTCCTTGTAGAAAGGGCTGTCAGGGATAGGGGCTGGGAGAGCTATTTTCCCATGGTAGAGTGACCTATTAGCTTTGGCAAATGCTTTTTGCTTTCTTGGGGTCTCACTTCTGCCAGGTCTGGGTCTCAGAAGTTAGGGAGCTGGCAAAGGATCATAGATGTTAGTGTAAATGTTCATGCCTGTGTTTATGTCTCTTTTGTTTCCATCCTGTCACATTTCGAGAAATTTGCCGACCAAAGGTGAAGACTCATGCACTCATAGTTTTGATTTTACAACCCCCAACTATGGCCCACTTGATTCCCTATTCCTTCCTCTCCTGTTCACACTGCAGCCACTTGTCTACCATCTGCAGGTCCCATTTCAGCAGTTCAGCTGGTTCAGTCTTACTGTCTTCCTTGATGCTTGGGGCTCATTTTTAGAGGCTGAGCTTCTTCTGCTCATTGACCCTGAACTCAGCTTCCCACCTATTTCCAGGTCCTCCAGGAATGATGTCCTGCTTTGGTCTCGCCTATGCCCAAAATTCTTTTTATATCCACAATAGTGGTCACATCTTCTGACCTTCTCCACAGCTAATGAGTTCCCAGGCCCCCTCACCTCAGTCTCAACTCTTGTAGACCCCATGATATGGTCCTTGGAGAGTGGAATCTCAGGGCAGACAGTGTAATTTTCTACCTCCCAGAGCTCTCTGAGGATCTGCTGCTTGTCTCTGCCCTGAGGGTGAAGATGGATGACAGGCGCTGCCCGGTGATCTTCCCAGATGCGAGGAATTTCCGCCCCTTCACTCCTGACTCTTTGGCTGCAATCAAGAAGCGGATCGCCATCCAGAAGGAGAAAAAAAAGTCCAAAGACCAGACAGCAGCAGAACCCCAGCCTCGACCTCAGCTTGACCTAAAGGTGTCCAGAAAGTTGCCCATGCTCTATGGTGACATTCCCCATGAGCTGATAGGGAAGCCCCTGGAAGACTTGGACCCATTCTACAGAAATCATAAGGTACCCTCTGTGGGGAGGCTGGGGTGTTCTAACCATGTTCTAACCACCAGCTGTAATTGGCATTGCATGGATCTCCAAATATTGATCTCAGGGTATAAAGAGGCCAGACCCCACTTCTCCTTTGCTGTCACTCGCTGTCATTGCTTTCACAGTCCTGAGAATGGCTTTCAGTACTAAGTTTCTCTCTGTAATAATGCATGTCTTGGAAAAGAAGATGAATGAGGACGAGGAGCAGCAGAAGGGTAAAAGGAGAACAGAGAAAACATAAGATGGTGTCAGGAAAGAGGACTGGACTAGCAGTCAGAAAAGTTGGGTGTAGGCCATTTCACGTAATTGGATTTATAACTTTGGGTAAATGACTTCACTCATTCTCACTTTTCTAATCAGTAGAATGGGAATAATGCCTGCTCTCCCTACATTACAACATAGGCATGCTATGGAGCCTTTAAAAACTGTAAAACTTTATAAACTGTAAGGCATTATACTGATAAGAAGAATTAATATCACTGTCCATGAATGTCCATTTCAGCAACTAGAGTTTACCTTGAAAAACTCTTAGGCAATAGGCTTTTTAGGCTATTACATGAGATTTATGAAGGTCAGAGCCCTAGACCAACACTTGGCACATAAGAGGAGCTCAATAAGTGAAGTTTAAGAATATTGTAATCAAGTAGGCACATACAGATTACATGTAAACTCCATGCCAATATGTGATAAGCTTGCTGTTTTATCTACCTAGATGTAGGGAAATTCTAGTAAAAGTTCCTCAAAGGGGTTCCTGGATGAGGAAACGTGAGCTCAGGCTCTTCTCATGGCTGTTTGAAAGCCTGGGGCAGTGAGGAAAGTCCTCTACAGACCATCCCCTTTCAGGAAAGACTCAGAAGACCTTGCCATCATCATCTCACTGTGTGATCCAGCAGAGAATGGAAAACCCACTTTGCCAGACTGAAGACAGGAAGGAAGGAAGCTGGGGAGTTTGGGGCAAGTCCTGGAAAATATGGGATGCTGAGAGCATCCTTTTCTGGCACCCATGAGAAACTGACTTCTCCAAAGAAAGATTGCCTGGTTTGTATGTCCTTGAATTGGACAGACTTGGGGTTACCAGGCCGAATGGGGATTGTGTGATGGAAGAAAGCTGGGTATGAGTGGGAAGGACAAAAAAGGGGAAAAGAGACGAAGGAACAAAAACACTCCAATATTTCTCCTTCTCCTAATGCCCCAGAATTCCAGGGGCTTCTAGGAGGCAGAGTAGTTGGAGGTGAGATAACTCCTGGAGGCCTCCTTCTGCCTCTAGGCTAGGTAGGAGATCCAGGAGGTAGGCAGCAGCTTGGTGTTTTGCAGACAGTCCTGGGAGGACAGGCTCTGATACAGCTGGGGTGGATATTCTAGGACCATCTCTTCTCAGCCTGGGTCCTCCCTTTAAATCAGGAGACATGATACTTGTTCAGAGCTCTGCACACCCATGACCTAACACGTCAGTGCTCTCAGCAGTCATGTGATCTATGTGTGGTGTCATTTGCACTTCACCTTACAGATGAGAAGACAAAGCCTTGATGGGGAAGTGGCTTATACCAGGTCAAACAGCTAGTTAGTGGTGGAGCTGGGACTCAAACCAAGGGCTCTTTCTGTAGTCGCAGGTCACTTCCTCTCTTTTCAAAGCTTCCATTTTTGAAGAGCTACAAGGAAAAGCGTGGAGATGTGTCAGCAAGCAGACAGGTTTAAATCATTAAAACCCTGGCAAGTGTAGTTAAATACACCATTAGTTGAAATATTTAAAGCAGTCAGAGGAGGCATTAATAAAATATCAAAATCAAAGGACATAAAATGGATAACTAATAAGAACCTGCTGTATAAAAAAATAAATTAAATTAAATTCAAAAAAAATCAAAGGGCATAGAAGTAGAGCCATATCATGCCACCTATTAATCTGGGTGACCCACCTTAGGAAGAGGTTTGCTCTCTGCCCTAAAATCGTCTTTCTGTCCAAAGGAAGGGCACAGAATCCCCAAAGTGAGTCTTAGACTCCTGGGCTCATAGCTTTTAAAGATTTCATTTTGTTATGGAGGAAACAGAAAATATCCTAGTCCACATTTTCCCTGCAGCCAGATGGCCAGCAGACAAGTAAGTTCCAGCAACTCAGTGAAGGAAGCTGATGTTTGGCAGTGGCTGAAGTTCTGGTATCTCAACCAAGGCGGCAGCTACCCCACTGTTTCTGGGCCTGGGTGACAAGACCTGTCTTTCCTGTCTGAGAATATGCTGGATTACATGTCAAGTAGTACTTTTCTGCAAATATGAAAGGAGCAATGACACAGAAGACAGGAATGACCCTAGTTCTATGAAGGCTTTTGTAACAGCCTTCAGGACATATAAGGGGACAGCCAGATGACAGTTAAATGGAAAGGGAGAGGTCTGAGGGTTGATGTTAGAAGCTTGTGAGTCATTGGTTGTTGTCCAGGTGCGGGTTCAGGCCCAGAGGCCAGGAAGACATGCAAGGAGGAAACAGGGGCAGGTTTGGTGTTTTTCAGTGGGGCCCAACTGGACACTTTGGGTGAACAGTGCACCATTTGGTGTGTCTGTCCTGGATTTGGCATCCCAGGACGTACCCACTACAGGCCAGTAGAGCCTCCAGTGATTGTGACAGATAACCAAAAACAACCACACACATTTCCATTGCCTTCTGTAGGCCCTCCCCTGCCAGTCGAGAACCTCAGGCAGATTTGCCTATGTCCAGGGAGGTGGGGGGAATGGGAGAGCAAGTCTGGGAACTGTGATGATTTTTTATTGAAAATCCTCAAGGATAGAAGTGAATGGCAGACTCTTTCATGTAGCACAGCTCAGGCATAACAATATAAACTCTCTAGGTACCTGACTATTCTAAGATTCATTATAAAGTTTTTATTTAATTTTATCTTTTATTGAAGTATAATGGATTTACAATGTTGTGCCAACAAAGTTTTCATTAGTAATCAAAATAATTTAAAATAATCTGCCAAGTGTGAATGTTCAATTCTATTTCTGTCTCTTCAAGTTTTCTTCTAGTTCTTATCTCCATAAATATATACCATGGAGTACAAATCAGAGGGTTTTGTTTGACCCAGTTATTACTCTTCACCTCTTTTTTCTTTACTTGCAGGGCCCATGCGCTTCATTTCTGGGGCTTCCAGAGTATTTCACTGGGTGAACAGTCCACAGCTCAACAGTTATTTTGGGAGTGAGGGATGACTTTCAATAGATCAGAGTCTTGGGACTCTGAGTGAGACCCAAGCCACATGGGGAGATCTCTTGGCTTCCAGAGTGACAGTGTAGGCTGGTCAGAAAGTACCTCTGGCTTCAGAAGACAGGTCTCCAGTCAGAAGCTACAGTCATCATAATAAGATAAGCCATGACTCAACCTGTGGTTCCACCGAATTTTCTCTGAATGAGCTCATGATAAATATTGTTTGGTCACTGCATGTAATTCCTGTTGTGTTTGGTTTTTTTTGCAGACATTTATGGTGTTGAACAAAAAGAGAACAATCTACCGCTTCAGTGCCAAACGTGCCTTGTTCATTTTGGGGCCTTTCAATTCAATCAGAAGTTTAGCCATTAGAATTTCAGTCCATTCATATCCTTTTGTTGCTTCTTTTACCAAGTCCAGGTCATGTGAAGTGTGCAGAAGCCCTAGGGGTTCACATGTTTGTTGAGTGGAAATAGCTTATTCTTTTAAGAAATACTGGGTGAGTGGCCCTGCTGTATGGCAGGGCTGTGTTGGGACTGGCACCTGTCTGGGATCCTGTGGCCTCAGAGGAGACAGGTCAAAAGGCAAGCAATTTCTTAGTGAGATGGGCAGTCTGGAAGTGGGAGTGTGGAGAGGCTCTGTTGTGCTTTGGAGGTATCAAGAATGGCCTCCTGAAGAAAGGAACATCTAAGTTGAGACCCAAATAAAGGGTAAACTGGCAAACTGTGCACTGTGTTTAGCTGATAAATGAGTCGTGCTAGAACTACAGTGTTTAAAGCTTTTCTAGAAACACTTTCTAGTGTTAAAAGTCCAGATTTTCAGGGGGTGAGGAGACACCAGGCAGTTTTAGATGGGGGGAAGGGGGGTGTGAAAAAGACGTGGGTTGGTAGACGGAAGTACTCAGGAAAACGGGAAGGAATATCTATTTAAGTTGGGTTCCCTAGAAGCAGAGCCTGAGATGGGATTCTTATTTAAGTGATTTAGTGGGGGAGTGCTCTCTGGAAAAGGAAAAACGGAAACAGCATGGAGCAAAAGGAGGAGCCAAGCAAGGACAGGGTCTCAGTTGAGCCCACATCAGACATCAGCTGGAGCCACGGGGATCTCCAGAGCATGAATCTATCACAGAGCTGCCCCGTCTGAAAGCCAGAGGCCCGGTTTCTGTAAATCTGTCGGTCAGACATGTGGAAAGGGAGTGTAGCCCTCCACGGTGAGGAGGCTGCCATTCAGGCTGAGGACAGTTCTTCAAGGGAGGGGACAGCTGTGGGTTGTTCTCAGCCAACGCTCACAGTTAGAGGACAGATGCTCCTGCAGAAAAGGGGCCCTGCAGGGACCCCCACAGCCTCAACTACAATAACTAATGACACATGCCATCCTGCAGTGTAGCTGCCTTAACGGCCCTAGTCACATTGTTCAGCATGTTCATCATCTGCACCGTCATCATCAACTGCGTGTTCATGGCCATGACTCGTGGGAAGGACAGCATTAACATAGATACTGAGAGTGCTGAGTAAGTGTTTGTCCTGCATGCATTTGTCCTATGTTTTTAAGCAAATAAACCTAAAAGAATTATGATTACCTCAGATTTTAGCTATGGAGAGAAGAAAAAGTCACCCATAATCCCAGATCCCCAGCACAAATGCTGGCAGAGTCAGTTTCATTTTTGTATATGTACACTTACAATTGTCTTTAAAGGCCTTTTAAACTTACATTTGTAATAAACAGCACACATACAGATTTTATGTCTAGTTTTACGTGGTCTTCTTTGTCCTTAGGTAGGCTTAATAGGAGCCCATTTTGATGCTACAATATTTCATCAGGTGACTATACCATAATTTACTTAACTACTCTTGTATTTTACTACTATAAATAGCATTGCAACAAGCATCTTTTGGTATAAAGCTACTTTAAAAAATCATTATTTTCTTAGAATAGAGTCTTAGAAATGGGTTTACTAGCTAGACAACCATGGCCCTGACTGGACACCCTAACTATGGTTGAACTGACAGTGACACACCCCAGAGGGCCTGATTTGCCTGGTGGGTTGAGGTCTCCCTATCATGGAGATCTCAAGCCCTGCTTCCTGCTGGTGGGCATGGCTGTACTCCATAGCAGATGTCATTTTGGTCTACATGTCCCACCACTGGCAGGCTTCTGCTGGAAAAGAGAAAATGGCAGGGTGGGAGGTGGAAGGCTAAATGGCTAGGCAGAAATAGCAGTCAGAGGTGGCTGTCTCATTTGCTTGAGATCTAGATGAAGACTTGCAGAATCCCACACATCTGCAATTATAGCCTTTTTTCAAAATACCTATAATTTTACAAATTATACCTGAGTTTAAAAGATGGCATTTACGGGCAGACATTAATTAACCTTCTGTGTTTATTTGTCACCTAAAATGTGAGCAGTTTAGAAAAAAGCGGAAGCAGAAGTAGCTCTTGCCCAAGGCAGCCTCATGACCATTTCTGCTCTTGGACTTAGCTGCTTTGGGATTCTTCGAGTTCCCAAGACCTTAGTTCTTTAGCTTTGAGGGCTAACAATCGTTGGACATTCTACCAGAAAAGGTCCACTTCTTTTACTCTGAACCAGCAGAGTGTTCAAAATCATTGTTTCTGTCCCAGATGTGGGACCAGCGTGTGTGTGTGTGTGTGTGTGTGTGTGTGTGTGTGTGTGTGTGTGCGCGCGCGCATGCCAATCAAGCATATTTTTATTGGGATTATAACAAGAGAGCTAGAGTATTGTCTTTTGGAGGAGGTGGAAGGGGAAGAAGGGAAATAAATTAGAAGGCAGAACATGATGAAGGACTAAAGGAATAAAATGGAAATAGTTTTTTTAAAAATTGTGATAAAATACACATTACATCACATTTGCCATCTTAATCACTTTTAGGTGTACGGATCAGTGGTATTAAGTACATTCGCACAGATGTTCAACCATTACCACTCTCCATCTCCACAACTCTTTTAATCTTGCAAAACTGAAACTCTGTACTCATAAAACAGTAACTCCCCATTCTGCCCTCCCCTCCAGTCCCCTGGAAACCACCATTATACTTTATGTCTCTGTGTATTTGATTACTCTAGGTGCTTCCTGTAAGTGGAATCATACCATATTTGTCTTTTTAAACTAGTTTATTTCCCTTAGTATATGACCTCAAGATTCATCCATGTTGTCACATGTGACAGGATTTCTTTCCTTTCCTAGGCTCAATAATATTCCATTGCATATATATATACCACATTTTATTAATCTATTCATCTGTCAATGGACATTTGGGTTGCTTCTACCTCTTGGCTATTGTGAATAGTGCTGCTGTGAACATGGGTGTGCAAATATCTCTTCAAGACTCTGCTTTCAGTTCTTTTGTATATGTACCCAGAAGTGGGATTGCTGGATCATATGGTAATTAGATTTTTAATCTTTTGAAGAATCTCCATATTATTTTCCATGGTGGTTGCACCATTTTACAATCCCACCACTAGTGCACAAGGGTTTTAATCTCGCCACATCCTCACCAACACTTGTTATTTTCTGCTTTTTTAAAAAAAGTAGCCAGCCTAATGAGTACGAGGTGATATCTCATTGTGGTTTTGATTTGCATTTCCCTGATGATTAGTGATATTGAACATCTTTTCATATGCTTGTTGGCAATTTGTATGTAATCTTTGGAAAAATGTCTATTCAAGTCATTTGGCCATTTTTAAGTGGATTATTTAATTTTTTGTTGCTGAGTTTGTAGGAGTTCTTCATATATTCCAAATATTAACCTCATCAGATATATGATTTGCAGATATTTTCTTCTAGGAGTCTTATAGTTTCAGGTCTTTTTTAAATATTCACAACATTTTTATTTATTTATTTGTTTATTTATTTATCTATTGGGTCTTCGTTGCTGTGCATGGGCTTTCTTTAGCCACGGCAAACAGGGGCTACTCTTCGTTGCGATGCACAGGCTTCTCATTGCAGTGGCTTCTCTTGTTGTTGAGCAGGAGCTCTAGGCGCGTGGGCTTCAGTAGTTGTGGCATGTGGGGTCAGTAGTTGTGGCTCGCTGGCTGTAGAGCGCAGGCTCAATAGTTGTGGCGCACGGGCTTAGCTGCTCTGCGGCATGTGGGATCTTCCCAGACCAGGGCTCGAACTGGTGTCCCCTGCATTGGCAGGCTGATTCTTAACCACTGCACCACCAGGGAAGTCCCTAGTTTCAGGTCTTACATTTAACTCTAATCCATTTTGAATTAATTTTTGTACATGGTATAAGGTAACGGTCCAGCTTCATTCTTTTGCATGTGGATATTGTGCTTTCCCAACACCATTTGTTGAAAAGACTGTCCATGTTGGCTGAAGCTTCTCTCAAGAATATGGCTGTGAAGCTAGGTGTTTAAAAGCAGCTTTACAACTTTATCCATGGGCCTCTTTCTCAGAAATCCCAAATACCAGAACTTGCTTGAGGACCTTACCTTTCTGAACTCTGATTTGCTAAGACAAGAATGTTAAATGTCACATTAAAATGGAATCTGACCTCATGAAGGTCATATCAGACAAATGGGCTCTCTCTTTTTCACATAGCTTATCATATTTCTTCTTGTTCTGAATGATTTGCTTTGTAGGTATGTCTTCACTGGGATTTATATATTTGAAGCATTAGTTAAAATATTGGCAAGAGGTTTTATTCTGGATGAGTTTTCTTTCCTTCGAGATCCGTGGAACTGGCTGGACTCCATTGTCATTGCAACAGCGTAAGAATGTTAAGATTTTTACCAAAGAGACTAGGGGTGGGAAAGAAGCCCCTTGGCTTCCAGCAGGGCCCTGTGTAGATACACATGACTGGCTGAGTGCAGCCAAGTAAAGCCTAGAACTGTGAGTGCAGTGTTGGTTGACACTGAACTGCACCATGTAGCCAACTGATCAGAGGCCTTCACACACACAAATCCATTTCTGGCCGCACCGTGAGGCTTGTGGGATCTTAGTTCCCCAACTAGATATTGAACCCAGGCTCATGGCCATGAAAGCACCAAGTGCTAACCACTGGACTGCCAGGGAATTCCTCACAAATCCATTTCTAGGCCAACACTCATGATCTTACTTTTTCAGCCATTTATTTACCAAACACTGACCTGTTATGGGGCCAGGCTCTGTGCCAGATATAGGGCTTGTGATAATGAAAAAAAATATATCATGCATGGTTCTCACCCTGTTGGAGCTCGCAGGTCAGAGGGGAAGTGAGGCATTTAATGACCATTATAACCTGCTACAGTGAGTGCTAGCATAGGAGCTGTGCATGATTCCAGCTGTTAGAGCATGGAGGAGGAATTAAGGGGTCTAGAACATCTTTGTCTACTGAACGGTCACAAAGAGTTTCTCTCATGTTTTCTCCTAGAAGTGTTATTGTTTTGGCTCTTATGTTTAATTAAGTTTGTGGTCCATTTTGAGTTAGTTATTGTATATGGCATGAGGTTAGAGTTGAAGTTCTTCCTGAAGGAGAGGGCATCAATTTGGCATCCGAATGATGAGATTCCAAATTCATGAGTCAGCAAAATAAAAAGCAAGAGGGGCAATGGCCCATTGCCAGCACAATAATAATAAACCCAACCTTATTTAATTTGTGCCAGCCATTGTCTTAAGCACTTTGCATATATTTTTCTGTTTAATATTCATGAAAGCCCTTTGAAGTAGTTACTATTAATTTCAGAGTTTTACATTTGAAGGTCAATGGTCAAGTGCTCCTGGTTATTGAGAGATGGTGTAGTATGTGGGCTCTGGAGCCAGACCGCCTAGGTTCCTTCTGGGCTTGGCCACCTGGTAAGACCTTATGGAAGTGTACTGGGGCCTGGAACTTGATAGCAAGTCAATAAATGTTTAAGTTGATTTCTGTTATCCATGGATGTAGCCACAACTGCAGTGACTATTTCAAGGAATCCTCATCTATGTCCAAGTGTAAAGGTTAACTGAGAGCAGCCTCCTGTGCAATCTGTGGTCCATAGGGTCCATAGCAATAGAGCACTAGTGGTATTGCCAGGTCCTGACACGAAGGTGGGATTGGAAGGGGAGGTTGCAGATTTCATTCTGGTGGACACACACCTCAGGCTGTGCTTACTTGTGACCTTTGTGGAGATGTGCCGGGCAGACGCATGCCTGAACAAGCCTGGACTTTCCTTGTGCTTTGTCTTGTAGGTTTGTGTCATATTCACCATATATCAAGGACAGCAGCATCAGTCTGTCATCCCTGCGTACCTTCCGAGTGTTCAGAGCTTTGAAAGCAATTTCAGTAATTTCAGGTACGTCACTCTAACTTTCAACACTGGCTCTTAGCGGAAGAGAATAGTTAAAATTTCTCAATATGTCATGTAAACCACAAACTAACAAACTCTGCTTTATTCATTTATTTGATCATTCAACAAATATGTATTGAGCACCTAATATCCACTGTGCTAGCTGCTTGGGATATATCAATGAGCAAACAGACAAAGGTCCCTGCCCTCATGGAGTTTACATTCTAGGTGGGGGGTTGGGAGACAGACTTAAGCAGTAACTATAATAAATAAGTAAATTATATAGCATGCTGGAAAGTGACATATGCCATGGAAAAATAAAATGGAAAAGTAGGCGATGTGGTGGCTCTTGGAAGTCACGGGGGTTCATGGAAGCAGGTTGCAATTTTAGTGGGGTGGTTAGGATAGGTGTCATTGAGAAGGTGAGATGTGAGCAGATTTGAAGGTGGTGAGGGAGTTTCACAAGCAGATATATGGGAAAGAGTGTTCTGAGCATAGGAAGCAGCCAGTCTGCAGACCGAGGACTATAAAACATGTGGGTGGGGCTGGAGCAGACAGAATGAGGGGCCAGGTGGTGGAGGAGGGACCACAGAGGTGAAGGGGAGGCACCTAAGTACCGGGAAGACTTGGGCTTTGCTCTGAGAGAAATGGGAGCCATGCAGGGGCTTTGAGCAGAGGAGTCATGACCTGACCCAAGCTTTAAAAGGATTACTCTGGCTGTTGTGTGGGGAACAGAATGTGCGGGAGCAAAGGTAGAAGCAGGAAGACCAGATAGGAGGCATGTTGGTCACCATGGAAATGTGCTGCTCAGATCTCCTGCTGCAGGGAGTGCAGTTGACTAATGGTCCCAGCTGCCCCCTCTCTGGATTCACCACTGCATTCATGTTCATGCCAAGATCACGCCTTCCCTGCATGTGGGGGCCGCTAGTGCAGGCCCACCCCTGAAAGGTATGGGACTCCTCTATGTGGGACTTTGGCTCAGCGGCTCCTCAGCAACCAGGGTGAGACTGTCTCACAGCAGCACTGCAGTCTGAGGCACTTCCTGTCTATCCTGCTTCCTTCCTGATCTCCTTTCCCAGGTGTCAGCCCTGTGTCACAGTCTGAGGCTCTCTTTGTCCCTCCACTCACTCCCTCCAGATTATTCCTCACAAGCATTTCCCCAAGAAATCTCTTGCAATCTGGTCTCAAAGTGTCTGCTTCTCAGAGGGCCCAAACTGACACAGGGGGCCACTGCCATAATCCAAGCAGGAGGTGGTGGTGCTCTCAGATCAGGCAGTGGAAGAGGAGTTGGTGAATGGTGGTCAGATTCTGTGTAAATTTGAAGGTGGAAACAAGAGAACTTCCTGACAGGTTGATTGTATACATGATATGAGCAAAAGAAGAGTAAAGGATGAGTCAAGGTTTTTTGTCTGAGGGACTGGAAAGATGGAATCATCACTGAATGAGAAAAGGAAGGCTGTGAGAGAAGCAGGCCTTGGGGGTCAGATTAGGAATCAGCTTTGCATGTGTTCTGTTTGAGATGGCTGTGAGACATCCAAGTCAAAGTACCAAGTAGGCAATTAGATATGTGAGGCTGGAGTTCCAGGGCTGCAGATATCATTTTGGAGATTATGAGCCTGTAGATGATATTTAGAGCCATGGAATCTGATGAGATTACCAAGAAAATGAGCATAGATGGAAAGTAGAAGAGGACAAAGGACTGAGTCCCAGGCACTGTAGACCTTAAAGGGGTGGGGAGAGAGGAGAAACCAGCAAAGGAGATGAGCAAGAGCCACCAGTAAAGGAGGAAAGAGAGCAAAAGTGGTCTCTTGGAAGCCAGGCAAGGAAGGAGCTCGGTGGATCAGGATGAAGCCAAGGACGGGGTTGTAAATATGAATTCCAGTTTATCAGAAATGAGGTTATTATGGCACAGTCTTCTCCTTCCCCTTTCCTCTCTTTCCTTTACAAAAAAAAACTTTATTAAAAAATATTCTCCCTCTGGACTCCTTCCTTCCCCCCTTCTTCTTCCCTTCTTCTTCTAGTCTCTTCTATCAAAACTCCAGGCAATTTGGATCTTTTTCATACAGAGGCAGTGGTTATTTTTGGAAACTCCAGAAGAACAACTGCATAGTGATAAAGCAACTGGCAGTCAGAGGACACTTTACGTAGAACATGTCTCTCTTTCTCTTCCTCTTTTGCAAGGTGGACCTTGGTTTCCCAGGTAGATTTAGGGGCTTTCTGCCTGAGCTGAGTCCCTCATACTTCGCGTGGGTAAAATATACATTCAGGGAGACACTTAGCAGCTTTCATGTTCCCTTCCTCGTCTCTAAGCAGGTGAACATACTCTCCATTTTGACTCATGAAACGCATGAGATCCCTGGATGCTTTTTGGAAGGAAGAGTATGAGATACAATCTTTTATGGGACTATGTAAAAATAATTCAGGAATCACAGCTATCTTTCATCCAAATCATCTTGCTTTGGAGAAGACTCGAGCCTCTTGTTACAGACGAAAAATCAGGCGTAGATGAGGTTACACTATTTTCGTGTTTGGTGCCCCTGACCATGCAGAGGAAACGTGATCTTGGCGTGAACATAAGTGCACTGGTGAATCCAGTGGATGTCCCAGCTTGGCCTGAAGTCTCCTCCTCATGTGGCATCACCCTTGGTGGAAGGTCATCTGCTGTGGGCTTGGCCTCCCATCAGATGCTGCTTTGTGTTCTCAAGTCTGCCATTCATGGTTTATGCTGATCAACCGAAACTTTGTCACTTAGTGTCATCCCACACATTACCGATGCCATCTGCTGGTTTATCTCTCCAGCTGTGTTGAGAGCAGAGCCTGTGACTCAGTGTTGTGCTGGGACTGACTTGTTCCAACTCCCCAGCAGACTGTGCACATCTTTTTCCAACTCTGCATCCAGGGACGTCATGTTGGTAGCTTGAAAACAGCTGGGGGAGAAGGGTGTATGGAGGGAGAAGAGGGATCTACGCTCCGGAATTCAGCAAACAAGGACATCTGTAAATGCTGCAAATGAAGACTTTCTCTGTCTCCCCTCCCCGCAAGAGCTGATTTTAAACATTTACCAACAGACTGCAAGACTATGTCCTTTTTATTTTGTAACTTTGGCAGCCTGACAGTGTACCATGGACATAGTATGTGCTTGGTAAATATATTTCTTGAATGAATTTTTAAAAACCCTTATAATAAGTAGTAATCTGAGTTTCTTTTCCTAAGACATCCTTATTATTTGGGTCCAGACAAAGCTCCTTCTTCCAGCTCCCTGATCCCCCAATTTAGCTATATCTCATGGCACCTCGTGTACCTTATAGTAGGTAGTAGCTACCAAATGTTAAATACAGCTCTGCTCCTTCTCTCAGGAGGCCTCACTTTGGCCTTAATGCTGCCTGTGACCCCCAGCCGTGGAGGTGCCTGCACAACTGTCATCAAGTTATGTCTTGTGTCTCTGTGGCATGTTTCTGCTCAAAGTCTTCTCACTTGCCCTTCAGAGCAGCCCTGTGGCATCTGTAGAGCAGGATAAAGAGGCCAAGTCCTAGACCAGTGGACCACTCTGATGACCCATAGCTTCTAAGGCACAGCGTTATGGCCTCAGAATCCTAGGTCAGGCCAGTTTCTGATACCAGCATGCAATCAGACAACTTTTGAGGCCTTGTTGCTCCCTCTCTGTTCCTTGCCTGTGTCTGGTGTGTGTGTGTGTGAGTGGGGGGCTTCTCCCCACATCTGTACTCTTCCTCAGGTCTGAAGGTCATTGTTGGGGCCTTGCTGCGCTCTGTGAAGAGGCTTATCGATGTGATGATCCTGACTCTCTTTTGCCTCAGCATCTTCGCCCTGGTAGGTCAGCAGCTCTTCATGGGAAATCTGAACCAGAAATGTGTGAGGAAAGACTGTGACTCTGACTATAAAGGTAAACACCCCACCTTTCACTCCTTGGTTTGTGCATGGTTAACTTTTATTTATCCCCACTCATATGTCTACTGATCTGCATTACAGAGTGTCTTAGGATCAAGGGATGACTTGTCCTTCTAGGGTTCTCAAGTGGGCAGATGCATTTCTTAGAGAACTGCCTCATTCTTTGGGTATCCATGAAGAAGTAAAATCCTGAAGCCACATCTATAGGAGTGGTGTCACCTTCCATCTCTGCCCACTTCCTTGTCATGTTTTGCAGAAATCTTCAGAGTGCCTGGCTTTGGCCAAAGGGGACCAGCAACTTCCCACAGTGCCTGTCCCCACCCAAGTATTTTCTTCAATGATATTGCTCCTTTTATGTTGCACCCTCTCCACTCTGAGGTCAACCCTATATCAATTTCATGTGTCCTGAATTTTATGTGGCCATACTTTCTCCATGACTGTCCTGGTTTATGAGCTTCTCATGGGCTGACCCTGTGTCCAGCTTCTCCTAGGGGTGGTCTCTGGTTCAGTTCTATGTACTGAGAGGTACTGCTTCCTCCTCTTATTTCTCCTTCCTTCTCCTTTTCCCTCTTTTTCTCTTGCATCTTCCTGAGGGCTTAGGCTCTAGTTCCTCTCTAGATCATTTCATTGAGATCACTTTGATCACTTTGATCATTTTGGAGGATTCTGAACCATCTGTTTCAAGCATAATCTGGCATATTTGCTATTCTTTTTCCTTTCAATGTTGTTTTTTCAAATCTGAATTTATAATTATTTCCTTCTCAGACTATTGCTTTGAAAAGAAAGATTCCACTGAATTCAGAATATGTGGCACATGGATGGAGAGCGGGTAAGATGTTTATACTCTTCATTCTATCTTTTTGAAGTGATGTGGCAGACAGTCTTTATCTAATGACTTGTAGAAGCAGTGGTGGTAGTTCTCAAACACTACTATTTCATGTGTCTAAGAAAGTTTATTTTATTTGGTTTTTTTAACATATTTATTTATTTGGTTGTGCTGGGTCTTAGTTGCAGCAGGCGGGCTCCTTAGTTGCGGCTCTCCAGCTCGTTAGTCACAGCACGTGGGCTCCTTAGTTGTGGCATGCAAAATCTTAGTTGCGGCATGCATGTGGGATTGGTTCCCCGACCAGAGAATGAACCCGAGGCCCCTGCACTGGGAGCACAGAGTTTTATCCACTGCGCCACCAGAGAAGTCCCTCTAAGCAGGTTTAGATGTGCATTACTAAATTAAAAATTATTTCCAAGTGTTTAAAGCAGTTCTCTCTCCTAAATTATATTGAATTTGTATCTGATGAGAAACCTACTGAAAACATAGGGGTATTTTGACATTATGGAGCGGATATTCAAGGCCATCAAAGGTAAGAAAGGATGTTGTGACTGAAAGCCCCATCTAGGCCTATTTCCTGTTCAATGACATGGCCCTGATGGAAGACATCTCAGCACACGTCTTCTGTTTGTTGATCTGTGACCCCCACTGCCTCTAATTGCACACACTGTTGTATGTGTGTTCATACACATTCACTTCAACAGTTAGCCCTCTGACCCTTTGGGGATACTGTTCCTTCTTCCAGGATATTAGTACTCTCTGTGGTGAGAGATTCATTCAGTGAAGGTTTATTGAGTGTATTTCAAATTAAGATAATATGCTAGGCACTTTGATGAAATAGATGACATTTATCTCTCAATAACAAATAGGTATCAAGGGCCAACATTGTGCCAAGCTCTGTGTTAGGCCCTAGGAATCCAAGTACAAACAAAGGAGTGCTGCCCTCTTGAAATTGACATCTTTCAGGCAACAGAGATGTACAGTAAATTCTTGAAAGTGTGATGAATGTTATAAGAGAGACCTGTAGATACTGAGAGAGATAACAGAGATGTAACCCTGCCTGTAAAATTAAGGAAGTCTTCTCGTGGTGGTCACAGATTCTGATTAGGTCAAACTCACAGACTTATTAGGTTTTAATACAGGGTTTATTGAGCTCTCTAGAATGATCCTCGGCAGGACATACTGCACGTACATTGTTTTCATTCAATGAGGAGCCCAACAGCTGTCACAACAGTGCTTCTTTGATCCATCATCCATGCAGGGCAGGTATGGTTACTATAAGCAAAATCCAAGGTGGGGTGGGCCATCTAAACATACAGATGCAGAAGCCTTGGTTTCCAACTGTGTGCCAGTCACAACTCTCTCAGTCTAGGTGTAGTCTCAAAGCTCAGGAGTTTTACAGTAAGCGAACTCCTAGTACATGACCTTCGACACTGATCATAACGTGGTAGTTTCCAAGGAGATGGCAGATCTGAGGTCACCTTCCCAGACAGGCCTCTGTTCAGGGCCCAGGCTTGGTTTTCAGCCTTTACTCACTGCCTCCTCTGAGGACTGACTGAGTGGTGACTACAACATGGGTCTGAAGCATGAGTGGGAAGTTCTGGTGGATGAGAAGATAGAGCAAACGATTCCTGATGGTACAAATAGCAAGGATGAAAGCCTCAGGACATGAGGACATGCGGGGATAGTAAGAAGCCCAGAAGCTTGTTAGGCAGAGGGACAGGAGACAGGAGCCAACCATGCAGGACCTGGTAGCCCATCACTGCTGAGGATTTTGACTTCAATCACAAAGGAAACAAGACCTGATCAGATTAGATACTTTTAAAACTCACTTTTGTCTGCTACATGGAGAATGGATGGATAGAGTAGATGAAGCAGCCACTTAGGAGGCTATGTTAATACAGATGAGAGTCACGAAGCTGTTCAGTGGAGATGAAGAGAAATGGATGGATGAATCCCAAAGACATTTAGGAGACAGAAAGAACAAGACTTGTGGATTGAAGAGGGGTGTTGGCATCTGTGCAAATGCACGTGTAGGATAGTGGTGAGAAGTGCAAAGGGGAGAATAGAAAAAATCAATATAGAATTAAAAGATAAAGCAATGAAAGAGACAGAAAATATGAGAATAAATATCAATCCAGAAGTTTCAGCTTTTGACTAAGTAGGAATTCCAGAAATAGAGCACAGAAAAAGCAAAAGGGAGGAAATTAGCAAAGATAATACAGAGAATTTCCCTGGGATTAAAGATGCAAATACCTCAGTGGCCCATAAAGTAGCCAACACAATGAATGAAAAAGGACCGTGTCAGGTGCACTATCATGGCATTTCAGAATCTTTGGGGAAAAAGATCTGAAAACCAAAGAGAAAAAGGTTACCCACAAAGGAACAGTATCAGAATCCTCAACAACAGCATAGGGTTAATAGCTGAGCAGTGATTTTATGTTTCTGAAGAAAAACTATGTTCAACCCCAAATTCTATTTCTGGTCAAACTGTAACTCTACTGTGAAGGCAGAGTAAAGATATACCCATATGTGCAAAGATCACCCAGTCTTCCTAAAAAGCTACTTGAGGTTTGGTCCAGAAAAATGAGGGAGTAAAACTTAGAAAGAGCAATACAAAATAGCCAAGAAAAAATGTATCTGACGCAGGAGACCCAATGACACAGGCTGTGATATTTTCCATGAAGAGTGATATAAGTAGTGGTGAGGTAGGGTGGGATGTTGGAAAACCCTTATCTACCACAGCAGAAAGCTAGTCAACAAAGACTAAAACTGATAAATCAAATACCAGGATAAGCATTTTAAAAAATTATAGTATAGTTGAATCTCAATATCATATTAGTTTCAGGTGTACAATATGGTGATTCAATATTTTCATAAGTTATGCTCTAAAGTTACTGTAAAATATTGGCTATATTCCTGTGCTGTGTAATATATCCTTGTAGCCTATTTATTTATTTATTTATTTATTTATTTATTATTTTTTGTGGTACGCGGGCCTCTCACTGTTGTGGCCTCTCCCGTTGCGGAGCACAGGCTCCGGACGCGCAGGCTCAGCGGCCATGGCTCACGGGCCCAGCCGCTCCGCGGCACGTGGGATCCTCCCGGACCGGGGCACGAACCTGTGTCCCCTGCATTGGCAAGCGGACTCTCAACCACTGCGCCACCAGGGAAGCCCTATTTTTAATTTTTTGAGGAACCCCGTATTGTTTTCCACAGTGGCTGCACTAATTTACATTCCCACCAACAGTGTACTAGTCTTCCTTTTTCTCCACATTCCTGCCAACATTTGTTATTTGTAGACTTTTTGATCATAGCCATTCTGACAGGTTTGAGGTCATATCTCATTGTGGTTTTGATTTGCATTTCTCTCACAGCATTGTTCTGCATCTTTCCATGTGCCCGTTAGCCATCTGTATGTCTTCTTTGAAAAATGTCTATTCAGGTCTTCTGCCATTTTTTAATCAGGTTGTTTGTTTTTTTTGATAGAGTTGTGTGAGCTGTTTATATATTTTGAATATTAACCCCTTATCGGTCATATCATTTGCAAATATTTTCACTCATCTAGTAGGTTGTCTTTTCATTTTGTCAGTGATTTCCTTTGCTGTGCAAAACTTTTTAAGATTAATTAGTTTGTTTATTTTTGCTTTTGCTTCCTATGCCTTAGAAGAAAGATCAAAAAAATATTGCTATGATTTATGTCAAAGAGTGTTCTGCCTATGTTTTCTTCTAGGAGTTTTATGGTTTCCGGTCTTACATTTAGGTCTTTAATCTGTTTTGAGTTTAATTTTGTATATGGTTTGAGAAAATGTTTTAATTTCATTCTTTTCCATGTAGCTGTCCAGTTTTCCCATCACATTTATTGAAGAGACTGTCCTTTTCCCATTGTATATTCTTTCCTCCTTTATTGTAGATTAATTGACCATAAGTACATGAGTTTATTTCTGAGCTCTATATTCTATTCCATTGATCTGTGTCTATTTTTGTGCCAGTACCATGCTGTTTTGGTTACTGTAGCTTTGTAGTGTAGTCTGAAGTCAGGGAACATGATATTCCCAGCTTTGTTCTTTTTTCTCAAGATTGCTTTTGCTCTTCAGGGTCTTTTTTGGTTCCATATAAATTTTAGGATTATTTGTTCTAGTTCTATGAAAAATGTCATGGTTATTTTGATAGGGATTGCATTAAATCTGCAGATTGCTTTGCGGTAGGATGGACATTTTAACAACATTAATTCTTCCAATCCATGAACACAGTATATCTTTCCATTTCTTTATATCATTTTCAGTTTCCTTCATCAGTGTTTTATAGTTTTCAGAGTATAGGTCTTTTACCTCCTTGGTTAAGTTTATTCCTAGGTATTTTATTCTTTTTAATGTAATTTTAAATGGGATTGTCTTCTTGCTTTCTCTTTCTGATAGTTTATTATTAGTATATAAAAAGCAACAGATTTCTGAATATTAATCTTGTATCCTGAAATTTTACTGAATGCATTTATTAGCTCAAATAGTTTTTTTGATGGACACTTTAGTTTTCTATCTATAGTATCATGTCATTTGCAAATAGTGATAGTTTTACTTCTTCCCTTCCAATTTGGATGACTTTTTTTTTTTTTTTTCTTGGCTGATTGCTGTGGCTAAGACTTCCAATGCTATGTTAAATAGAAGTGGTGAGAGTGGGCATCCACCTTATTCCTGAGATTAAGCAAGCGTGTGCATATGTTCTTCATGAGCAGAGTCTCAGTTTGTTACAGCCCTCCTGTAAGTCCCACTGGTTTTCAAACCAGCTAAGGGAACTTGTCTTCCTGGTGTTGGACCCCAGGGCTGGGGTGCCCAATATGTGATTCAAACCCCTCACTCCCCGGGGAGGATCTCCAAGCCCATGATATCCCTCTCTTCTGTGCCCCTAACTAGGGAGTCCCAACCTGATTGCTTCTCCTTCCTTCCTTTCTGACTCAGTGTGGATCTTTCTTTACAGTCTTGTGTCCAGTTTACCACCAGTGTCCAGTTTGTTTTCATTGAGAATTGTTCCACATGTAGATGTATTTTTTAATATAAATTTATTTATTTGTTTATTTCTGGCTGCATTGGGTCTTTGTTGCTGTGCGCGGGCTTTCTCTAGTTGTGGTGCATGGGCTTCTCATTTCAGTGGCTTCTCTTGTTGTGGAGCATGGGCTCTAGGCGTGTGGGCTTCAGTAGTTGTGGCACTCAGGCTCAGTAGTTGTGGCTCACGGGCTCTAGAGCACAGGCTCAGTAGTTGTGGTGCATGGGCTTAGTTGCTCCATGGCATGTGGGATCTTCCTGGACCAGGGTTCGAACCCGTGTCCCCTGCATTGGCAGGCCGATTCTTAACCACTGCGCTACCAGGGAAGTCCCATGTAGATGTATTTTTGGTGTATTCATTGGGGAGGTGAGCTCAGCATCCTCCTACTCCGCCACCTTGATCTTCTCCCAGTAAAAGCACTATATTTAGAGATAACAGACCTAAAAGAGCTAAAAGTTGTTGAATTTGGGGTGTATAAATGACAGATGAAGAATGATGGAATGGTTTTCATTACAAGCCTTTTGGTGCCATGTGACTTTTTTTAAACCACATGCATGTGTTACTTTGATAAAAATACTATGTTTATTACAAATTAAGAAAGTACATACTCATAGTATATTTGATAGATGCACTCAGTGATGTGTTTTTGGTGATGTGGACAAAGACCTATATGCAAGATATCTACTGTTTTTAAAGTAAAACCCAAATGTTTGTAAGAATAGAGGACTGATAACAATTGATATCTAAATATTTAGCATTAGCAAAGCACTTATATAAATCCCAGAACTGTAGGACATGAAAAGAAATGAGATATTTCCTTGTATGCTGGTGGAAAAGACCTCCAATCAATACCATTCCATGAAAAAAGCAAAGTGCAAGAGAGTGTTCAAAGAATGCTCCCATCCATATATTATAGAAAATGTATATTGATAATATGTGCTTTTATATTCATAGAGGACTTCTGGAAATTTACTAAAGTAACTGTTAAAACTGTGCCTCTAGGAAGTGGGGCTGAGTGGGGAGAGAGGGAGACATCATATTCATTGTATGTCCTTTTTTTACTGTAAAGTGTTCACTATGTCACTGCACTTAATTTTTCAATGAAAAACTGACGGTATGAACTTCCTAATCAATCCATTTGAGAAAAGTCTATGAGTGCCCATGTTTAGATATAGAATAGGAGGCTTGGAAGGTGGAGGATGGCCAACTCTATAAATATTCTCTTCACCTAGAACTTTTGAGTGTGAGCCCATGGTTCTTGGAAGAATCAGTGCCCTGGGCAGGGTGTCGAGGGGAGGTGGGCTGCAGGGTATGTAATTCTTTCTCTGTTCCTTTGTTTCCAATATCTAGGGCTTGTTCTGAACAATTTGAATGCAAACATACCAATAAAAATCCTGACTATAATTACACGAATTTTGACAGCTTTGGCTGGTCTTTTCTTGCCGTGTTCCGGCTTATGACCCAAGATTCCTGGGAGAAGCTTTATCAACAGGTTATCTATTTATTCATTCTCTCTCTTTATTTCCCTCTCTCTCTCTCTCCCCCTCTCTTCCCTGCCCCTCTGCCTCCTTGCCTTCTCTCTCCCTTTCCATCACTTATCTATCTCTTCATCATTTATTTATAACCTACCATCTCTCCTTCACCTTTGTCATCTATTTCTTATCCTTAACAGTTGTACTGTTAAATTGTGTTTTAGAAATTCTATTAGAAACATCAAAAAAAAGACTATAAATGTGATATTTGGAAGAAGAGTACAAAAAAACTCCTCTTCCTAGAAATACCACCCCTCTCCAGATTCCCCACTGACTGAAGTTCCACCACTAGTGCTTCAGCTTTCATGCAGCATTGCTCTCTCTCTTGCCTTTTTAATTTAATAAATGCAAATACCCTTGAGAAAGTCACAGTAAAGTCACTCTGACTTCTGTGTGAATGTACAGATGGCATTTCCTTGCTGAGAGATAGGGCATCAGGAGCTCTAGGTGATGGGGGAGACAGTAGATGATGCTGCAGGTAGCTGAGCCAACCAGGGCTGGGGAGAGACCAATTGCTACAGTGTAATCTCCACTCGAGGTCAAGTCACCCCTCTGCGGAGGAAGGATTCAGATGCCAGCATGTGCTGTGTCCCTTGCAGACTTTGCGCACCTCAGGGCTCTACTCAGTCTTCTTCTTTGTGGTGGTCATCTTCCTGGGCTCTTTCTACTTGATTAACTTAACCCTGGCCGTTGTCACCATGGCTTACGAGGAACAGAACAAGAATGTAGCTGCTGAGACAGAAGCCAAGGAGAAGATGTTCCAGGAAGCCCAGCAGCTGTTAAAGGAGGAGAAGGAGGTAGGGTCACGTGGTGTGAGACAGTGGGGTCTGCTTGGGAGGACCCCAGAGGCCATGGGGTCTGACACTCAAAGTTTCTGTATAAGGCCTAATCTCAGTGCTTTCCTAACTGGTGCTTTTCTGAGAATTTTTAAGCCCTTTGCAGCTGGCTCTGCTACAGTCTCCCACTAAGATGTCCAGGCGCAGGGCTTTTGAGGAAGGGAACCCTTGGTTTTGATGAACGTTGACCTTCTGAAACCTGAGCCTTCAAAGATAGATCCCAAATTGCTGGCTAGAGGATAAAATGTATGTATATGTAAATTAAGGCTCTGCTCCAGGCTTTCTTGTGGGAAGCTGGAGATGTTTGTGTCCAGGGACTTTGCTTGCGAGAGTTTGGAAAATCAGTCATGGTGGCTGTAGAGATGACAATCATGATCCTTTCTTATAATCCTTGTTATATTTACAGACCATTCTTATTGTTTCCGTGACATCTTTACATTTTTTCAGCTCTAAGATTCTAAGATTCGATTCTAAGATTTCAGAGCAGGGCCATGTTTTATGCTTTTTCTCATCCTCCACAGAGATTTGTCAGGAGGAAGCCCATCTTAAGTGCTTGACGTCTGCAGCGTTAAGCGCAAACATTTACTGAATGCTTAGCACATACAGGGCACTGTGCTAAGGGTTAGTGACACAGAGGTATCTAAGAGTTAACCCTGCCTTCGAGGGCTGCAATCTCGTGGACAAACAGGACATGTTCCCCACATAAACAATGACAAAGCTAGCATCCCACATAAACAATGACAAAGCTAGCATATTACAGTTGGGCAATGAGCAATCAAAATGGTCCAGTGCTACCAGAAGAGAGGAGAGAATGCTTACTGAGGTCGAAGTCATTTACAGTGTTCTGTGGGGAGTGTGATCTGTTCATTAATTGCTTTTTTTCACTCTCTAAGGCTCTGGTTGCCATGGGTATTGACAGAAGTTCACTTAGTTCCCTTGAAGCATCATCTTTTTCCCTGAAGAAGAGAAAGCTATTTGGTAATAAGAAAAGAAAATCCTTCTTTTTGAGAAAGTCTGGGAAAGACCAGGTTCCAGGATTAGATTCTGATGAAGATTCTTCAAAAAAGGCAAGTTTGGGCCAAGGGATTGATGATACTTTGGCACTCTTCAGGGGGACAGGTCAAGTTGTCAATCTAATTGAAAGGACTCATTCATTCACTCAATCATTTATCCATTCATCCATTTGCACATACTTCCCTGCATCCATGTGTCTATTCAGTTATCCATTTATTTACAGATGTCTATTTAAAATGTTGACAGTGTTTATTTGGCACTGGGGTAGGCACTGGGGATACGTGGGATATATAATACAGGCAAGTAATGATGAAGGCACACTGACAAAGAGGCAGTTACTGTTCAGTGTGATGACCGACATGATGATCACTGAAGGAGAGCAGAGCAGGAGCATCGTCTTAGGGGCAGTGTTTGTTCCCTGCAAGGCAAACCCTGAGACGTTAGAGTGCAGGTAGATTATTTGGGAAGTGATCTCAGGAAGCACTAAGAGGGGAGGGGAGAAGTGATACATGGAAGAGAAGGTGGCCAATTAATGTGCATTATTAAGCCAGTTTAATCTCCCTGGAGTGAGGGCACTAGAGTATTTATGCATCAGCTTTGGTCCATCATTGGTTCAAGACTTCTGTGGTCAGGAAACAATAATTTTTCTGTATTTCTGACGTGCTATGTGTTAGGGCAAAAGTGTTTGGGTTGCCAAAGGAAGCCTGAGGACATATGGATGGGGCCAACAATAGTGTCTGCTTCAGACAACCAACCCCAGACTTGGTGGGGGCTGGGAAAAGAGCAGTGGATCAGAAAAGAGTTCCCAGAGGAAGCAGTGTGTAAGCTGAAAGGATGAATTAACCGGGTAAAAGGAAGAATGAAGCACTACACATAGAGAGAACAGCACACGCATAGGCCTGGAAACAAAAGAGCATGACCCAGTAGAAAATGTGCAAGTGTGTGTGCGCACGCGTGTGTGTGTGTGAGATGAGGTTGGGGGGGTGGCAAGAGGCTTTAGTGGTAAGATATGGACCATAATAAAAGGCCTTGAAGCCAAGCTAAGGAGCTCATTCTTTACACTGAGAGCAAGTGGTAAGCAGTATGGAAAGGTTTTAAGCAGAAGAGTGATATGACTAGATTTACATTGTGGAAATCCTGGATGCATTGAAGAGAGGGGATTGGAGGAGTGCGAGACTGGAGGCAACCAATTAAGAAGTTGTTGCAGTGATCTAAGTAAGAGGTGACAATGGCTTAAACTATGGTTAGGGCAGTGAGGATAAAGAGAGATAAACAGGTTACAGTGATCTGCAGAGGAAAAGATTTGGCAATTGACTAGATGTAGAGGGTGGGGTTTATGGCTTGGGTAGCCGACTTGTTGGTGGGTAATCTACTGAGATGGGCAAAGAGCATGTTCTGGGGGCGAGGAAGATAGCAAGCTAAGTTTTGCATGTGCCAATTTTGAGGTGCCTATGGGGCATTCAAGTCAGGCTATTGAGTAGGCAGCAGGATATGCAGAAAAGAAGCTATGGGAGGATGTACTGTAGAAAAAGAAAGCTTATTCTTATCATTTAAGGTGGGGGATGTTTGAACATGTTTTAATTCTGGAGAAGAGAAATCAAAAGAGAGGAAGATGTTGGTGATACAGGCCAGGGAATAATGGCTAGAGCCTCTTTACTGAGGTAGGGGGAGGATGAAGCAGGCAGGAGGTGGGTGTGTGTGCTTGAGCCCGGGGTGGGGAAAGGGAGGTCAAGGGCCTTTGTAGAAGTAGATGCACGGACCTCACCCACTGCTCTGAGCAGTTCTCTGATGGAGTGACAGGGCAAGATCTCATGATTTAGAGGCTTCTTTGCTGTCAGATCACAGCATATTCAAGAGACTGCATATATTTTTTAATATTTTGCAAGTTTTTCCTCATTTCACAAAGCAATAGACAAAGACCCAGACACCTAACATAAAGTGTCTTTTCCCTTTAGCTAGAATAGGAAATAGCTATAGAAAGACTACAGGCTCCCTTTAGAATAGCTTTTCAGAAATGGATAGTTCCCTCTGGGGCCATGGTTGGTCAGAACTTTGGGGGAATAAGTAATTACGGATACCTGAGTTTTCTGGCTAGCTGAAGGTTTATGTCCTTTAATCTCTAGATACTTTAGAGTTGTAGATAAGGTGAGAATCAATAAGCTCTTAGACATAGCCTGAGTGCTTGAAGTTTAGTATATGGATTTTGTGATATTTATTTTGACTGTTCTTTTTAGTTACTGACTATTTCAAAATCTATTTAAGCAGCCACTCAAGGCACTTCACTATGTGGCCTCAATCCACCTTTCTAAATTTATACACCACTTCTGCCCCTCGCAAACATTGTTTCTAAATCGCACTTTTTATTGTTTTCATACCCTGAACCATTGCGCGTTCGTTTTTGTAAAATATTTTTTGCTCTTTGTTGACAATGAATAAAACACAGTGAAAGAAATGTTTCTATAGGTACAACTCTAGACTCTAGAAATGGGCATACATAAGAAATATGAATGTTCAAACCATATTTCTCTTATCTATTAAATGTGAATTAAGAAAACTGCACCTTTGGCATGCCATGAAGTTGAAGTGAGTTGAGCATCTTCGCTGCATGTGGCATTGAAACAGTTTGTCAAGTTTTGAGGAGAGGTCGCCCCTTCCCTTAGACAGTCCACCATGCCTTCTCTTATAGCCACACCTACTTGAACAAACCAAACGACTGTCCCAGAATCTGTCAGTGGAGCACTGTGATGAGCACAGAGACCCCTTCCAAAGGCAGAGAGCACTGAGCGCTGTGAGCATCCTCACCATCACCATGCACGGTAAGTTCTGTTCCAAGACCAAGGGGGAGCCTAACTTCAAGGATGCCCTTCCCTTCTCCCTCTCTCCAGCCCCCCAGAAGCCCTTTGCAACCCACTGTACTTCCTGCAGAGTGACTCCCCATGCTACTTTGGAGCATGTGAGCAAAATGGCTTGGAAGAAGCAGGCCTTCCTTTTGGGCCCACCCTGAGCTGCCACTTGGGTAGTGGTGGGACCAAGTGCACCAACGGGACTTCTCATTCAGGCCAGGCAGTCACAGGAAGTTTCAGTGACAATGATAGCCAGCCAAAGAAGAGAAGACATAGAAGTTTCCAGGAGGTTACAGTTGTCATTGAAGTTAGAATAGGGATCTGACATGAATAATAGAAGAAGACGTGCGTATGCAGGCTGGAACCATCTGATGGACCTGATTAACAGGAGGCAACAGGGACCAAACTGAGGGGTTCGTGTTCAAGGGCAGGACTCAAGTCCCAGCAAGAATGGGATCAAATGGGTTCTTAGCACTTTTGAGCCTATTGCATCATCTCATGAGGCCTTGAAATTGTGTGGAAATCAGGGTGCAGCTGCCTTCTGGCCTGAATTCAACCAACTGATAGCATGCCTTTTGTTTCAGTGCTTATAGATGCCCCTGCCTGAATATCTCCCCTTCCCCTGAGCCCTGGTAGCTTCCTGTGCTCTGGTACAGCCGTCACCATGGTCTTCCTTGAGTGAACATAACTTGGGCTTGTGTCTTTCTCTCTCATGGGTTCATAGCCAGTCAGTGTTGACTTCCCCATCTGTATCTCCCACAGTGTGGCCCTGCTCCCAGATTCTCAATATAAGTATAAAGACTTGAAGTACTTGACTATACCACATGGAAGTTGAGTGTGGGAAACCTTCCTAGCTATGAGTCAGTACCCTTCTTGACTGATCATGTTGTAGCACAGGAGATGCTAGGGAAGAGGGAGGAAGGAATGCACCCAGGCAAAGAACAGCCAGACTGGCTCAGACCTAACTCCTCAAGTGCTCTTTCAATTCTCCTTCTCCAGAACAAGAAAAATCACAGGAACCTTGCCTCCCATGTGGGGAAAACCTGGCATCCAAATACCTCGTGTGGGACTGTAGCCCCCGGTGGCTGTGCATTAAGAAGGCCCTGAGAACCATGATGACTGACCCCTTTACTGAGCTGGCCACCACCATCTGCATCATAATCAACACTCTCTTCTTGGCCATGGAGCATTACAAAATGGACCAGAGTTTTGAGAACATGTTATACACAGGGAATTTGGTAACTCTAGGCTTTTTAAAATATAAAACATATTTCAACTTTGAATTATAACTCTTTCAAAGTCTAAACATTTTGTGAGTGGCCTAACCTAACGTAGGTCTTTGGTCCTCTTAGGTGGAGTAGAGGGAAAAGATGACCGTTAGGATTTTATTTTTACCCATTTTAGTAATTTTCCATGGGCCCCTGTTCGCCCTCTAGTACGTTGAGGTGTTTCTTTAGTCATCTAATGGATGACTAAAGGGTCATTCAGTGGTAAGACAGAAGCAAGGAGACATCTTAAACGGTCAACTATTTTGGATAATCAAGAAAACATTAATCATATCCAGAGATCCATGGTGATGAGTACCATGGTCCCCAGTGATATTGATGACATCATTTGTCACAAAACAGTGTGACTGCCATTACTAAGTGTTATTTTCCCTGGAAAGGTGAGTCAGAGCATGGAAGCTGTAGGAGGTTCTTTCCCAGGAGTAGGTGTGAGAGGCTTGTGGGGTGGGGTGGGTGTGGGGTTCCAGACTTGAGCTTGCTTCAGTGTGTTTGTTATTGGATGAAGCTACTCTCAGTTAAATTGGGAACATTAAGATAGGGGAGCAGATTTTTCAAGAACTGTTCACTTTAATTAATAGCTCCTGCAGAAGGCCCAAGGGAAAATTAGTTTCCCAAATATCAGAAATAATAAGTAAGTACCTAGTGAATGTTCTACTGTAATTTGCTAATGAGTTAATTAGCTAAAAATCTTACCAGAATGTCTAGCCTTTTCTTCTTACAGTTTTATGTTATTTTTCTAATTTAAAAAGCAATGTATGTTTTTTTTAATTTTAAAAATAAGTAACAATACAAAGAAGGGAAATACAAAGAAGAAACTCATTTCCTATGGTCTTAGTAGCAAAGATGATCATTTTTAGCATTGCAGAGTATTTCCAGGCAGTATGTATGTAGGTAGGTATTTTTAAATTTTCCTTTTTTTTTTTTTACTTTGACAAGAACCCACAGTACGTATTGAATCAGGAGTTGGTCCACAGAGATGCTTCCATGCATCAGGTTTAGGATGGTGCAGAACTGTAGACAGGTGCCTGTTACCCTTGGTTCCACATCCCATGCAGGAAGAGTAGGGAACTGCAGTATAAGAGCAGGGTGGATCTCCTTACAGACAGTCTGCATTTAAGTTCTTTTTCCCATACCGCCTTTGGGAAGAAGTGCCCTGTGGGTGTGCATAGGTCAGATTAGATTCCATGTTGCACAATAAAGCTAACACACACAATACCTTCTAACAGGCTGGCATCTTCTGGGCTCCAGGCCAGGGTGTTTAGCTCTCTCCTGTTGAGGTGTCCCAGAATGGCCTGAGGGTTTAGTTTCACTTGGAGGCAGAATGCTGTGCCCTCAGGGCCACAGTCCCTACCTCGACAGAGTTAGCAGGACCCATCTTTCAGCATCTTCTGGTAGATGGAGTTATTGGATAAATTCCAGAGAATACTCAAAGAACCCAGAGTCATCCCCCTGGACAGAGCTTCCCAATTGCAAAGGTGGTCTGTCCATCACTTCATCTGCTGGTCCAACTGTGGGAAATAGCCAAAGCCCGCCTCTCACATTTCCCACTGACCAGGTATCCTGGATGCTGAGGTGAAGTTGCATTTTACAGTTGGAAGCTGGCAAATTAAGTGACATTCTTCTTCACTCTCTCCAGAGGCAAAAGGAACACAGGGACATTGTTGGTGTCTGAGAACACAGGCAGCAGCTGGACCCTGGATCCTGAAAATTGAAGAGAAACATGCAGAGCTGGTTATGTAGCCTGTGCATCTGTTCCATGTGCCCCATTCCCTAGACATGCAAAAAAAGGGGCAGCCACCTCTCCTCTTGTGCCCTCGTGTTGGTGGTGCAGGGAGGCCTTGGAGCCCTGAGCTTGAAAGAACACATTCAGACCTCTCCTGTCTGATGGATGGACCAGGATTAAGCTGGCCTGTGGAGTTCTGTGGACTAGACTTAGAAATGGACTCTCTAGGCTTCAGAATTGCTTGAATCAAGCGAGTACATTGAGCTCCCAAGAAGTCATAACTAGCAATTGAATTGGATTGCAAAACCAATGGTCCCAAAGCATCTAGGGACGCTGTTGGGCTCAGACACCTAAAGCCTGAAGGAGACAGGAGGAGGAAGAGTGGGTCAAAAGGGGATGGAGATCAGTCCAGCACAGTTAACTGGCATGCGCAACACTGCCTGCTTTTAGGCGCTGGTTATGGCACTGGGCAGGAATAGGCAGCAAGGTTTAAAGGGAGAAGATAGGTATAAGCTTTGATTTTTCTTTGCCACCCTTGATTTCTTTTTATTTGCCTATTCTGTGTTTATTTATGCCTATCCTTTTATTTTAACTTGTGTTATTTTATTTTAGGGATGTATTTTATAAATAGTAAGTCATTGAATTATTTATAAAAATAGATCACGTGTTACTTTTTAATAAGGAAATTTAATCATTTAGGGGTTGTTTTTGCTGTTTCCAGAACTAAAGAGGAGAGTCTTATAACACAGCAGTCCCCAACCTTTTTTTTTTTTTTAAGATGTTGGAGATAGGAGTTTATTAATTAATTAATTTATTTTTGCTGTGTTGGGTCTTCGTTTCTGTGCGAGGGCTTTCTCTAGTTGTGGCAAGCGGGGACCACTCTTCATCGCAGTGCACGGGCCTCTCACTATCGCGGCCTCTCTTGTTGCGGAGCACAGGCTCCAGACGTGCAGGCTCAGTAGTTGTGGCTCACGGGCCTCGTTGCTCCGCTGCATGTGGGATCCTCCCAGACCAGGGCTCGAACCCGTGTTCCCTGCATTAGCAGGCAGATTCTCAACCACTGTGCCACCAGGGAAGCCCCAGCAGTCCCCAACCATTTTGGCACCAGGGACCGGTTTCGTGGAAGACAGTTTTTCCACGGACTGTGGAGCGGAGAGATGGTTCAGGTGGTAGTGCGAGCGATGGGGAGCAGTAGATGAAGCTTCGCTCGCTCGCCTGCCGCTCACCTCCTGCCTGGTTCCTAACAGGCCACAGACCAGTACTGGTCTGTGGCCCGGAGGTTGGGGACCCCTGTTAAGATGGACATTTTAGGGGCTTCCCTGGGGGCTTCCCTGGTGGTGCAGTGGTTGAGAGTCCGCCTGCCGATGCAGGGGACACGGGTTCGTGCCCCGGTCCGGGAAGATCCCACATGCCGCAGAGCGGCTGGGCCCATGAGCCATGGCCACTGAGCCTGCGCGTCCGGAGCCTGTGCTCCGCAATGGGAGAGGCCACAACAGTGAGAGGCCCGCGAACCACAAAAAACAAAACAAAACAAAACAACAATAACAACAAAAAAAAGGACATTTTAAAAGACTTTAACCCTTTTCATATTACTCTATTATTTTCATACTATTGTTTTTCTCATTTCTATTTAATGTGTGTGTGTGTGTGTGTGTGTGTGTGTGTGTGTGTGTGTATGTGTGATAGAGAAAGTGCTATTTGCTATGAAGGAATGCTTTGCTTTATCTTCTGCAAAGAATAGAAGATAGATTTAGTTTTGAATTTGGCTACTATGCTACATTTTGCAAATTTCTTAAGCCTGTATTATCTAATTGTTAAAGACAGAGAATTACTTTCCCCTAGGAAAAGACATAGTTTAGTGCTTTTTAAGCTCTTGCCCCTCCTTTTAATTCTTTGATATTTTGTTCTGGAATGATGCACCCTGCATTCTAGTGAGTCTTTAGGATTATATTCTGACTCGCTAATCTTCCTTTCAACCATAACCAATCTAGGGTTTATCCTCTATATCAGGTTGCTCAAAGACATTTTTCTGTGCCTGGTAGTATTTTTCAGTTCTCTGCTCTGGGCCCTTTTAATTTTGTTTTTTTTTTTTCTGATCAAGGTGTTGAGATTGAATGGTTAGGTGAACTCCTCCTGCATTCTGGTTTATGAACGATATTTATCTTTAGTTTTCAGAGCTGTTGTGTACCCCCCCCCACTTCAGAGTTATTAGTATCTTAAAGAGAATTCAGAGGAGGAATTGCTTGACACTTCCTATTACTCTGCCATCTACCAAGAAGTCAATTTTGCTTTATTTTTTAACAGAATGGAAAATAATATTTATTCTCCATCCTGATGTCTCTTAGCTTGGTGACACTGGAGTGGAGGCCATGGAGGAGGGCAGAGAGAGGGGCAAAGGTAGAGTGAGGTTCATACTACAGTGGTAAACATTTTTTTGGTGTGTGGATTGCAGGGCATATTGTATCAAGCATGAGAATACATTTTATTTCTTTGTAACCTCTGTAATTCCCTTGGACCATTCTTAAAAGTGTATCTCCAAGAAGAGGTAGCTTCCTTTTCTCATTTTCTTTGTCTCACTGTAGGTTTTCACTGGCATTTTCATGGCTGAAATGTGCCTAAAAATCATTGCGCTGGATCCCTACCACTACTTTCACGGAGGCTGGAACATTTTTGACAGCATTGTTGCTCTTCTGAGTTTTGCAGAGGTGATAATAAATAGTATGTGTCCAGGAAAACAAAGTTGTATGTCACTTCGTTCCTTAAGAGTGGTAAGGCACTTTCTTTCCTTCTTTTTTTTTTTAAGGGGCTGTCAGAATGATAATCCAATTTAACCAGCTCTTTATTTATTTATTTGGTTGCACCGGGTCTTAGTTGTGGCAGGCGGGCTCCTTAGTTGCAGCAGGCAGGCTCCTTAGTTGTGGCTGAACTCTTAGTTGTGGCATGTATGTGGGATCTAGTTCCCTGACCAGGGATCGAACCTGGGCCCCCTGCATTGGGAGCGCAGAGTCTTATCCACTGCTCCACCAGGGAAGTCCTATACTGAATAACTTATCTGACAGGATTGAAGAGTCTTGAGTGAGTTCAGTAGCTAGTTTGGATTAAACTTTACCATCTTACCTTAACCTGAGAACCAAAACTGCACTCCTCCTCCCACCCAGGCCTTTAATACCTTTGTGAGTCCCAAGGCGTCTTCTCTCAGGTGAACCCCTACTTTCCTCCCTCTCCCTCCACAAGATGATCCTTCAGGCAACCAGATGCAAAATTGTGTCTTCTGGTATCAGGACTCTGCTCCTTGCTTCGTGTAGAACCCCTCCAATGATGTCTTCCCCCACAGAGCTCTGAGCCAGGCATCCTCACAGCTGGGCTCACCAAGTGGGTGTAGACTACAGAGCCCAGGACGGGGGTCGGGTGCTGCCTGCAGGTGTTATCTCACAGGGTCCCTCCTCATTGCTGCCAGTACCACATTCCTTTTCTGTAGTCTTTGCCCTCCATCCACGAACCATTGGAGGCATCCTGGCAACCTTTGCCGAGCACCTGATATGTACATGAGGGAAGGTTCAAAGGTGAGGAAAACACTGCCTACAAGGAGTTTGCAGTCTAGGGAAGATACAAGACAGGCCCAGAAATGACCATGAGGTAAAGTGGAGTGTGACAGACCCCACAAGAGGTATGGACAGAAATCACAGAGAAATCACATGTGGGAGGGTAATAGGGAAACCACAAAAGGTGACCTCTTGTCCCCTTTCAGAGATTTACTTTTTTTTTGGCATGGATAGGATATCTAAGCCTGTAGAATAAGACATTTGATTCAGTTACTTAAGCATACATTTTATACTTGGCATATGTTAGAAATCACACTGCTTAAAGTCAGGCATTATTAGGCTGCTCCCTAAAGTTTTATTGGTGCTTGGGTGAGCAAAATTACATTTGCTTTACTATTGTTTAGGCTTATTACAGCCATGCTATGAGGCAAGGAGCTCTGTGGCATTGCCTGTGGATAAGAACAGAACCACAGTTTCTCCCTGAGATGCCCTCAGCTCCCCTCTAAGTAGACAGTTGTGGTCCTTCTCTTGTGATATAAGTCTTACTGACCTGCAGTATCTCCCCACCCCCCAAATAGTTGATACTTAACAGGATTGTACTTTGGAGTGAAACCACTGGTTTACATTGAAAGTTAATATAAGAAATAATCTATGAAACTAGTTGCTGTGTTTTTTCTAAGGTTATTGTCTCCTATAAGGTCTGTAAGTTTCCATGGAGAAAATTTCTCGTGGAAAAAGAGAGTGTGTCTTGACTGGCTGATTGCCTTTTCTCTCCTAGGTACAAAACATCATGTTACTCTTGTCATCCTTATGAAGTTTAGATGCAAACTTGTGACCTCAAATGTATAATACAGGAGTTAGCAAACTTTATCTGTAAAAGGCCAGACGGTAAATATTTTCAGCCTTACAGGCCATATGGTCTCTGTTGAAACCACTCAGCTTTGCTATCGTAGTACAAAAGTAGCTGTAGACAGTAGAGAACGCATGTGTGTGGCTGTGTTCCAATAAAACTTTATTTATGGACATGGAAATTTGAACTTCATGCAATTTTCATGTGTAATGAAATATTTAAAAAAATTATTTCCAACCATTTAAAGATATAAAAAACATTCTTACCTCTCAGGCCATATAAAAGCAGGCAATGGGATGGATTTGGCCCTGGGGCCAAAGTTTTTGACCCTTGGTATATTATATACGGTTCCAATACATTCATTATATTTAATAAACATGTATGCTCAATTCCACCATCATGATCCCAAAGTCTTTATCATTTAAAATCTTAGACCAAAATATTCCATTTTTAAAACAAAAAGTAGATACAGGTGAATATTAGCTTGGGACATGGAGTTGGTGACCATGTTTAGGATGGATCTGAAAGTTATAAATGCTGTGGTTTGGGAACATGTCATTTAAATTATAGCTGAGCAGATGGAATTTGTTCTTAACTGGCTTTTCTTCCATTTTTGTTTATTGTCTGTTTTTACAGCTGAGGGTCTTCAAGTTAGCCAAATCCTGGCCAACTTTAAACACACTGCTTAAGATAATTGGCCATTCCGTTGGAGCCCTTGGAAACCTGACTGTGGTCTTGGCCATTGTGGTCTTTATTTTCTCAGTAGTTGGCATGCAGCTTTTTGGCTCTAAATTCAATTGCATAAAGAGTAATTCAAAGTCCCATGACCCTGCAGTCCCATGTTTACGACGCTGGCACATGGGGGATTTCTACCACTCCTTTCTGGTGGTATTCCGCATCCTCTGTGGGGAATGGATCGAAAACATGTGGGAATGTATGCAAGAAGCTAACCAAGCACTGTGCATTATTGTGTTTCTGTTGATCATGGTGATAGGAAAACTCGTGGTGAGTGTCTTAGTTTTGTTGTTGTTGTCATTGTATTAAATACATGGACTAAACAAATGCATTGACTTCTTTTGTAACACTTCACTAGTGAAAATTGTCACTCTAAGTATAGTATTATAAATGTAATGTTATATAATATTTTAAAATCTGCATTTGAATTTTGTTTGAAGACAGTACGGTAAGCATGAAAGAAAACCTTGTCACGTAGTGCTCATAAAGATGTCCCAATGTCTATCCTACTCCAGGTGGTTATTCAGATCGCCATTGATTGGCCGAGGTAGGGGTTTTTGACTTAATTTGTTCAATAGATGTAAAGAGATGTTCACTGAGGAAGGTTTCTTGTTGTTTAAAAGAAGAAGGAGGAGGAGAAGGAAGAGGAGGAGGAGGAGGAAGGAGGGATGAGGAAAAAAAAGTAGTCCTTTTTCTTCCTCTGGACCTTTTATGACCGTGACTCTTGGTAGAACTGCAAACATTATACAACCATGAGAAGAACTAAACTAAGACAAAGTAAGCACTGAGGAAGATAGAGGGAAGGTGGAACAAACCTATTGTCGGGTCATAATTGGTCCCCTGTTTAAAACGTTTCAAATATCTTGTCATGTGACATTTTCTTACTGTGTAAGCTGCCCTGAGTCTGTTACTTGCAGCTGGAAACATGGCTATTTATGGAGAGGTTAATTAGGTGTACACCAGTGAGAGTATGAAGAGACAGGAGACAGACAGGGATACCTGAGCATAAGTTCTTCAGAACTGAGTTGGGGCTATCATGCAAATATAATTAGCAATCCACATAGAAATAAAATTAACTCTCCTAAATACCTAATAAGTGATGTTGATAGACAGTAAGAGATACGAAAGATCAGAAGGGCAGGGTATCACCCAAGGGAGTAGGAAGGGAGCACTAAGAAAGGCTTTGTGGGAGACACAGTACTTGAGAAGGGCACTTAAGATGCAAAGAGGACTTAGCAAATAGAGGAGAGCTTGAGCAAAGATTCGGACCTGGGAATTCTCCTGGTGAAGCTGAGGAAGAGTGACTAGACCCGTTAACACCCACAAGACACTTCTCCCAGAGAGCTGTATATGTTTGAGCTGGCGAGAGCCACAAACAAAAGAGATTAAAAAAAGCCTGCACAAGTATACCATCTCTCAAATTGTGCAGACAGGAGAGGACCTCCTAGCACAGCAGTCTTAGACATCAGACCCATATCCCTGTGGGCAATTCCAGAGAAAGTCCAACCTCATGATTCTGGCTGATCCCCAAGGAATATCCACTTTTGATTTCGCCACATGGTTTCGCCATTCAGCCTTACCCTGGCCAGGTTCTACAATATGTGCTGCTTACACGCAGACAGACTGGATATGTCTGTCTGCACCCTTTAACTTCAGTTTTTCTTTGGTCTTATCTTGATGTCCCTATTACTTCCTCAATCTTCTCTCCTTTTATTTATTTTACAGATGAACTTTCTTGGGAGGCAGAAGGACATAGAACTCTCATTTGATTTTGTTTTGGGTCTTGGGGAAAAGTTGTTGTGGAAACCTCCTGTATTCTTTCCTTTGCTAAATTTTTCATTCTCCTTATGTCCCCCCTCCCTTTGCCCCTTCCCAGGTACTCAACCTCTTCATTGCCTTGCTGCTCAATTCCTTCAGCAATGAGGAGAGAGATGGACACTTGGAAGGAGAGGTCAGGAAAACCAAAGTCCAGTTAGCCTTGGACCGGTTCTGCCGGGCTTTTTGTTTTGTCATATGCACTCTTGAGCATTTTTGTACCAAGTGGTGCAGGAGACAACATTTACCAAAGGAAGAAGAGGTGACAGAAGGCCCTGAGGCAGAGAGCAAAGGTGTCATTCCCCTGGTCACAGAGATGAGAAAGGGCCCAGAGACCTGGGAGGAGTTTGGTGTACTGACTTCCGCACCAAAGACCTTGAGTGTCGGGCATGATCGGACTTGGTTGGCCCCACTAGCAGAGGAAGAAGATGATGCTGAATCCCCTGGTGAAGATAAGGCACAGCCTATCACACAACCTGAGGCTGGAAAACAGGTATGAAGGTTCACACGTAGACTTAGAGGTTGTACAAAGCTAGAGTTGCCATAGGGCACTGGTGGCCTGCCCTGTTCTGAGCACTATGCAGAGATGATAAGGGTATAAAATGTGGCAGCTGCACATCCAGGGCTGGTTCTGATCATGGTCCTGCACATGTGGCACAGGTGGGCGGTGTCAGAGGAGTTCAGAGGGGAACACGATCAGAGTGGGCTGGGGCAACAGGGGAATCAAGTGCCTTTGGTTGAGCCCTAAAAGAAGAAGTATAGAGTTCGAATTGGCTGAAAGGTGAGAAAGGGAGTGTGGAAGGTGAAATGAATAGCACAAAAAGAGATTTTGTTTCTTACGTATTGCCTACCACCCTGGGAAGGATCACTTAGCCATAGCCACTACCCCTGGTACTCGGAGGGGCAGTAGTAGTCTCTCATCTCTCAGCCTCCCTCTTCCTTCATGGAACCTCTGCCCTGCAAACTAGCTAGAGTAAGGGTGATCAGCACCCCGTTATTCTCAAGCTTTTGAACCTGGAATAGAGTCTCTGTCCTATGAGTAGAAACTGAATTGAAAAAGGAAATCCAACTTCTTGGCCACATTCACCAGAAATTTAGCCTCTTCAACTCAGAGTTGGAGGAGATGAGAAAAGTTGGTAACCTGCACCTTCTGGTGAGATACATATCTCTTGATTGGGAGCTGAGGGTAAAGGGAGCCCCATCTTCTTGGTCACATCTGCCTAGAGTGGAGCTTCTGTCAAACTGAGCTGGGGGTGGGAAGGAAGAGAGCAGATCATGGCTCAAGTGACATAGACTCCTGCTGTTATTACTGAAATGTGTAGTTTTTTTAGTAAATATTTCTTCATTTGCTGTATGCCCTTAGGACAATTTCCAGAAACTTAAATGATTTTTTACGAATACTTTCCACCACTTATGTTAATTTTCCTGTGGAGCATGTCTGCAGAGCTTCTTACTTTACTATCCAGGAAGCGAAATTCTGTATATCTTTTTTAAATTAAATTCTAAACTTGTTAATTTTCATGATGCTTTCAGATTACTATACTAATTTCACTTTTTTCTCAAGTAAATTCACCTCCCTGTAGCTAATTTTTGAGGGCTACTGGTTTTATGTTTGTCTCCTCATACATTTTGGAGTGTGAATTTGAAAGCTCATCTTTGTGGGACGATCTGTCCCTCTCTTTGCAGTCTAAGTTCTGTGGTATCTTTAATCGACCCTCCTAGAGGATCCATTTCAGAACTAAGTCTTGTATTGCCAACTTGGGATTCTTGTCTAATAGTGATACTAGGCATTTTGCAGATCCAGTCACTGAACCAGTGGCTCCCATTGCCCAGGTCTTGTTTCTGAGGCTGTGCTTCCTCCTTCCTCTCTAGGTTTGCAGCTTTGTATAATTGTAATCCCAAGCCTTGGCCACAGCTTCTTTTATTTGTTTATTTATTTTTAACATCTTTATTGGAGTATAATTACTTTACAATGGTGTGTTAGTTTCTGCTTTATAACAAAGTGAATCAGCTATACATATACATATATCCCCGTATCTCTTCCCTCTTGCGTCTCCCTCTCTCCCACCCTCCCTATCCCACCCCTCTAGGTGGTCACAAAACCACAGCTTCTTTTGACTTTCTCTCTTAAGTGCAAGAACTTCAACCCAGCCCATAGTTTCAAGCTTTGGACATAACTGTGGTTTCCTTCCTCACACGGGGCACTTTTATTCACCATTACCTGCTACATGCTTTAAATTGTTATTACTTTATATTTTTGTTCTGTGTCTGGTCCATAGATAATGTGTACCTGTTTATTGTGTGTATATGTTCAAAGGGGAAAAGTGTTCTTAAATCATGACCTTACAGTGTCAGATTCACAGGAACCCTCACATAGATTTTAGGATGAAACCTTTACTTAAGGTGTGACTTTGCATATATCCTTCTTGGATTTAGCTGCAGGTCATAAGACAAAATTTAGTTTTTATTTTTATGTTGTGATATATTTTCATATTTTCTTTATGTCTTTCAGTTACCTATTTTGCTAAGCCAACCCTCTGTACCCAACAGAGTAAAATATTATTTTCCTAGTTATTCTTCTAATATTTTTATACACCTGTTTTTATATCAGAATATCAAATGATTATGGATTTTAATTTTTACTGTATTCTGACATTGTAATATTTTTTCAGGGATAACTAATTATGCCAGTACCATTTATTAAACAATTTATTATTTTGCCATTGAATTGAAAGGCTACAGTAAGTTTCACCTCTTAATTATTTGGTGAATTTTGTATCCAAACCATATTGTTTTGATTATATTACTTATGAGTAAGTTTTGTTATCTGTTTCCTATAGTAGTGTTCCAGAATTATTTTATGTTGACTTTTTCCAGGATCAGTTTTCAAAAGTAAAGCGAAAAATGTTAATAATGTAATAATTTTCATGACAAACAGAAAACCAAATAGAATTCAAACTTGTTTCATCTCAAGTGAGATGTCCAGGAGGAATATTAATTCTACTCGGGGTTTCTCAGTGTCAGGCCAGTGAACTCCCTCAGAAGACCAAGGAGCCCACCAGTCCAGGAGCTCAGAGTGTGGAAATGGACATATTCTCTGAAGGTGATCTTTATCTGTCGGTACAGAATCCCCGAAAGGTAATTTTCCCAGGGTGTTCCCAGAAGAAACATGGCTCATCCATACACCTTCTCCAAGATAGCCACTGTGGAAAAATATCAAGATTAGTACAAGGCAAACTGCCAGAATTAGATCTTAAGCAAAGGTCTAGGCCAGGGTTTCTCAACCTCTCCACTGTGACATTTGGGACAGGATAATTCTGTGTTATGTGGACTATTCTGTGTATTATAGGGTGTTCAGCAGTACTCTGGCCTCTACCCACTAGATGCCCATAGGATCCCCCCATTGTAAAAATAAAAAATGTCTTTAGACATTGACAAAATGTCTCCTAAAGGGTAAAATCAATGACATTGCCAAAATGTCTACTGGAGGGTAAAATCAACGAGAAACACTGTTCTAGGCCTATAATTCTGGGAGTTGAGGTAGCTGACAGTTTCAGTCTCAGTAAAGTAGCATCCTTCTCATCACCTGGCTTCCATATTTGGGGTTAGTCAGCAGATCAGGTAAGAAGATTTAGAGGGAGGAAAAGGTTGAGGCACTGTGTCTTCATGTGCCTTATCTTTCATCAACCAAGGGAGAGCAGTTAGAGAATTCTTTCCTGAAGTCAGGGCTGGTCAGAACATTTAGGAAAGAACGCAACAAGAGGTATACTTTCTAGACACCCCTCATACCTTTGCCTAGCTAATTTCATGCATAAAAAGTCATAAAATAAGGTATTAGGTATTAACCATGGTGACAGAGGGTGTTGGAAAGTGATTCCCCCTTTCTTTGTTCTGATGTACAGAAGTCTGATGCTACGAGTGTGCTCTCAGAATGCAGCACCACTGGTCCACAGGATCCCTTTAGGCGGGTACTTGAAATGGTTCCCAAAAAGGAACCAGAGAGATGTTTGCCCAAAGGTAAGTGGCAGTATTCCTACATTCAGTTCATGGAATATTTGGGTGGGATTCTGTTATTTTTTGAAGATCTATGGTTTTGATAGATGCCTTCTTTCTGCTTCTACTGGAGACAAAAGTGAAGAGTCTTCCCTGGATTCTTGGGACCATTTCATGAAATTCTTTTTTTTTTTTTTTTTTGCGGTATGCGGGCCTCTCACTGTTGTGACCTCTCTCGTTGCGGAGCACAGGCTCCGGACGCACAGGCTCAGCGGCCATGGCTCACGGGCCTAGACACTCCGCGGCATGTGGGATCTTCCCGGACCGGGGCACGAACCCGTGTCCCCTGCATCGGCAGGCGGACTCTCAACCACTGCGCCACCAGGGAAGCCCTCAGGAAATTCTTGATTTAGGTGGGGTCAACTTGTACAGCCCAAGTACCAGGGCAGAAAATCTAGAAAACTTTCCCAGAAAGCCCACTGGGCCGGTATTTTTGCCACTTGGTAGAGTTCCCAGTACATCAATTGTCAGGATGTACTAGAGGTCATAGACCAAGAGAACTTGACCATAAGTCTGGGGTTGACTACAGCCCTTGCCAGGCCCTCAACTCATCTCTCAAGATTTTTCTCTGGGAGCAAGGGTCCAAGATAGTGGCGTAGGAAGTCCCTGAGCTCACCTTCTTCCATGGACACACCAACTCTACACCTACTTATAGAGCAATTCCTCCTGAAAAAGACCTGAGGGTTGATTGAACAGCTACTGCACATAGAAAGACCACATAGAAACAGGTAGGAAAGACGGAGACATGGTATCCATGGGAATCCCACCCCAACTTAGTGACCTACAGTAGGAAGGAATATGGCTACGGGGCCAGAGCACAGACTCACCTACCTTGGGATGCAGCAAGAAAACAGCAGTTTGAAGGGCATCTAGACTATACTGGAAGGAAATCCATGTACTAACCCTAGAGCTTCTCCCAAATGAGCAGGGAAGTACTGGAGCCCTCTGTGGGGTCAGAGGCACCAGAGAGCACCTTTGTGTGAGTTACCCCTAGAACTCCCCCTAGCCCTCACTCACTCCAGCTCTAGCCACCCCACCAAGACAGCCTTGGCCTCAGCACTCCCCAGGGACTGACTCCAGCCCAAGCCCTCTCTAACCCCAGCTGTCCAGCCTGGGTGGACTTAGGAGGAGTGCTCCCCAGAGATTGCCCCTGGCAAGCTCCAGCCCCAGTTACCCTGCTAAAGCTGCCAGGTGCAAGCCATCTACACGGGATACTCACACACAAGTCCACTCCTTCGAGACCAAGATAGGTAGCTGTTTAACCTAGTTCATAGAAACAAAAACTGAAAGTCATAATGAGGAGATAGAGAAATGTATTCCAAATGAAACAGCAAAATAAAACCCCAGGAAAAACCCTAAAGAAACAGAGGTAAGTAATTTACCTAATAAAGAATTCAAAGAGATGATCATAAGAATTCTGACCAAACTAGGGAGGAAAATGAACTTCATTCCAGTAAGAACTTCAACGAAGACTTAGAAAATGTAGGAAAGAATTGAATAATACAATAATAATGCAATCCACACCAAGACACATTATAATTAAAATGTCAAAAATTTGAATCTATTGTGCCATTCCCTTTGCTCTGTAAAGTTTCTGCTGAAAAATCATCTGACAGTCTTATGGAGGTTCTCTTGTGTAAAGCTAGTTCTTTTTCTCTTGCTGCTTTTAAGAGTCTCTCTTTATCTTTAATTTTTTGACATTTTAATTATAATGTATCTTGGCATGGATCTCTTTGGGTTCATCTTGTTTGGGAACCTCTGTGCTCCCAATCTCCAAACTTGGATGTCTGTTTCCTTCCCCAGATTAGGGAAGTTTTCAGCCATTATTTCTTCAAATAAGTCTTTTGTCCTTTTTCTCCTTCTGAGGCCCCTATAATGCTAATGTTAGTATGCTTGATGTTGTCTCAGGGATCCCTTAAACTCTTCACATTTAAAAAAATTCTTCTTTTTGCTGTTCTGATTGGGTGATTTCCACTACCCTGTCTTCCATATCACTGATTTCATTCTTCTGCATCCTCTAATCTGTTAATTCCCTCCAGTGCATTTTTCATTTTAGTTATTCTTCAGTTCTGATTGGTTCTTTTTTATATTTCCTATAGTTCTATATCTTTGTTGAATTTCTCACTGAGTCAGAACTGGCACATTATGACTCCTGTTCTGCTCTGTTGGCCAAATGTGGTCACATGGTTGAGCCCAGATTCAAGGGGTTGGAAAAAGACTCCACTCACATGGTGTGTACAAGGAGGGGTGAAGAGTTGGGCTATTAATGCACATGTATTATAGACACTAATGATAGTGATGCTAATTCCTTGCAGGCCTGGATTGCTGCTCTCCATGCTGTACTATGGACAAGAGGAAGTTCCCCTGGATCATTTGGTGGAACCTGCGGAAAACCTGCTATCAAATAGTGAAACACAGCTGGTTTGAGAGCTTTATTATCTTTGTGATTCTGCTGAGCAGTGGGGCACTGGTAAATTATCATGTCTTATTGGGGACATTGGGGATCAAGGCAGCTGGGTGGCTTCATTCTGACTTGGCCCCTCACTGGGCTGTGAATGTGGGGAGACCAAGAAGAAGTGGGATCTCTGCTGTTGTATCCCCTTAGGGGACAGGGTTTTGCACAACAAGTTCTGGAGGAATGCTACAACTGGGAAATCCCCAAGCCGAAGATGCTTTACCTGTGGGAAGGATGACCCAAATTGGCACTTTTTCTTTTTTCTTTCTTTCTTTCTTTCTTTCTTTCTTTCCTTCCTTCCTTCCTTCCTTCCTTCCTCCCTCCCTTCCTCCCTCCCTCCCTCCCTCCCTTCCTTCCTTCCTTCCTTTTCTTTCTTTCCTTTCTTTATATATTGGCTGCACCACACAGCATGCGGGAACTTAGTTCCCCTACCAGGGATTGAACCCGTGCCCCCTGCAATGGAAGTGTGTAGTCTTAACCATTGGACCATCAGGGAAGTCCCCAAATAGGCACTTTAAAGTGGCTATTGGAGTCTTGCCCTTGACTCCAAGTCTGTCCATCATTCATGGAGGATTTCTAGACATTTTCACTGTATCCTACACATTTCCTCCTCTAGACGGCAATGCTCCTATTCTGTTTTTTTCTGAAGACCATAGTGCTGCTTTCTAAAAGGTAAAACATTAGGAGGAGAAGTCAACAGGGACCAGATTAGGATATAAGTTGCCTTGGTATTTTTCACCACTCATGATCCCTTGAGAGGAGAGACAAAGAGATACCACTTTATGTGTATGACAGATCCTTCTAAATTGAGGTATGGTGTGATTTCCAGTGAGGTTTCCAGCCTCCCTAGCCATATAGTCATTAACTCCTTTCTTCTCTCTCTTCTCACCTTGTAGTCCATCTTTCCTCCTCTGCACACATATCCTCACCTTGGGCAACAGTGTGTTCTCTCTTATCACCTACATGTTTCTCTCTCTCCCTCCCATTATGTTCTGTGTCTCCTCTTAAAATGGCCATAATATAAAACTAAATTCTCTTATTATTTGTCATGTCAAGTGAATGGAGTACTGAGCTATCCCTTATGGATTTAGAGTCACAGAACATTTCACAAGTTGCTAGGAGGGACAAGGACATGTCTTGTTCCTACACCCCTGCCTTCCTGGTTAGTGCTTTACACCTGTGTAATCTCTAGGTGAAAGGAGAAGAGCACACATGGGGGCCCACCAGAGCCTGTGATCAACAGACATCCCCATTTACCTGCTTACTGCAATATAAATTGTCCCTGAAACAAAAAAGAAAATTTCCCTAAGACCATCCCAGAGAACTCCCTTCATTAATTTTTATCGCTCACCCTGTAGGGTTCCCTGTAATCTTCTGGTGATTACATCTCACCAGCTGTCTACACTTCCAAAAGACAGCGTTCTTGCATTTATTCCACAAATGGTCATTGTTGTCTGCCATGCCCTGTGTTAGTCAGTAGAAAAGCAGTGGTGTTGTCACAAGGTCACAGACACACACCCCATGCACCGTGTGAGAAAACTTATAATCAGAAAAGTAGCAGAGGGCACACAATCCTCCTAGTCCTCATCTGCCTTCAGATGAGGCAAGCGTAGGCTGGGCAGTGATACTGAGCACACAATGCAGGGGGTTCCAGGAGAGGGACCCAGGCCCTGTTTCACTACACGTATTTATAGAGAAATGGAGACAAGAAACATCTAGTCCCTCACCACCGTATGTGGCATATGAACCAGCAGCCTCATATCACCTGGCAGCTTATTAAAAATGCAGAGTCTTGGGCCCACCCCAGGCCGGCTGAATCAGAACCTAAGTGATTTGGGGCTCATTAGGGTTTGAGAAGCTCTGATTTGGGCAACTACTTAATAATGGGCGCTTCCTGGATTAGGAAATGACCTAGTTATATTATGGGAGCTTCCAAAGCTCAGTTGCTGATATCAGCCTGCTCTTCCATTGGGCAAACTCAGACCTGCTGAGCCAGCTTGTTGCTAAGTTTTCAAAATGAGAGAGGAAATGAGCTTCCAACACCACTCAGATATGTCTCTCCTCAAGAGGCAAACAGACAATCCCTGACCTTCAGGAGCTTGGAGGCTAGTAGGGAAGACAGATGGAGTCCAGAAAATTATAGACCAGGGCCATAGTGATACAGTCAGAGAAGCAGTGGGTGACATGGGGCCATGTCGGATGGCACCTAACCTATTCCTGTGGAAGAAGGACAGTTTCCTATAGAAGATATAAGCTAAGCTGAGATCTTAAATGCTGACCAGGAGCCAGTGGGGCAGAGGAGGAGATGAAGGGCCTTCTTCAGTCAAAAGCCCACTTGGGGGTTGGAAGTGAGACTGTTTTATTCTTTATTCTTTTTCCCTAGGGTTGTGGGACTGTGGGCTTACCTTAGTCCCTGACAGCAGGGCTGATTTCTTTCTTGCCTTCATTTGGCATTGCCTGCCAAATGACTTGGCAGGTTTAGTACCTCTTCTCCCTTTTCTTTCATCCTCAGTAACACTGTAAAGACCAAAAGGACAGCTTACACCCTAGTAATATAGGCCCTGAAGAGTCACACGCACACATACTTCAGGTGAAGGAAGTTTGGATGTAGCATGGAAAAGCGTCTCTCCAAAAGCTTGGATATCTAATTTTCATAAATCACACTTAATGAAATTTAATATTCAAAGTAATTTACATTGGGAGCTCTAGCCCACTGCTTCCCAAACTTTTGCAAATCATGGTTCACATACAAAATGATCACATCTGTAGGGAACACTGGGGTAACGGATAATGCTGTTTGTGGCGGAAGATGACGAGCCTCAGGGTTGGCAGGATCCAGAGTGTGGGCTAAGGTGTTTGGACTTGATGTTATAAGCAACAAAGAGCCACTGAAATAGAGCCATCCAGGTAACTAGGGGGATGAGAGAGATGGTGTATGCCACTGGGAGGTTCTGGAAAAGCTGGCAAGATATTGTTGGCAAGAGTTGAAAGGATTAGGAAGACCAGGAAATAATGTGGTGAAGATTTTTTTTTTTTTAAGATTTTTTAAAAAAATATTCCAGGAGCCAGTGATGAGAGCCTGGGGAACTATAGTGGCAACAGAAATCTAGAAATAGGATTTTCCTTCTTCTGGTTTTACTTACTCAAGGAATTTTTTCTATTGGAAAAGTTCAGCCTTAATACCTTTTGTACAAAACCTTGTCACCAAGAGAGGTACTAGTTTATTCAAATAAGGAAGAAAAATAAAAGTTACAGTCAGCAAAGAGTTCAACTTGGCCTATGGATGTGCTTTGTCATTTCAGGTATTTGAAGATATTTACCTTGGTACACAACCCAAAATCCAAAAAATACTTAATTGTACTGACAGTATTTTCACATACATTTTTATCTTGGAGATGGGTCTGAAATGGGTGGCCTTTGGATTTAGGAAGTATTTCACCAGTGCCTGGTGCTGGCTCGATTTCATCATTGTGATTGTAAGTTTACCATCTCTGTGTCCCATGCAGGTGGGGGTTGAGGGGTGGGTGGGTAGGGGTGGAGGAGGGGATCACATGGGAGCTGCTTTTCCTGTGTGCCTTATATGAGTGCCTCTCCAAAATATTTTTCTTCACATTCATCCATCAGCAGTCCAGCCTTTCCTCGTTCCCATTCCTCATACACTGCATCTCATACGCTCACCACCTCAACCCTTTCCATGATAGTACTCATTCACTTCTCTCCATAAGCACTGCTTATGTCTGATGTAAATCTAGGATAACTTTGCATATTCTCTACTTTTACTTCTCCTTCCAACTTTTCATTTCTTTTCAAAACTTCTCAAAGCAGCTCAGCCGCGAGCAGATTAGACTGGTCTCCGTCTTAATTGTCAAGCAACAAAGAGGATTATTCACATACATTTTTTCATTTAATCTGAACAACAATGTTCCAAGTTAAGCAGACCTATATATCACCTACCATATTACAGACAAGGAAACCTGAAGCTCAGAGGGTTAGCAATTTGTTTCAGGTGAAATTGGAATTCACACTTTGGTCTGTATGATGCTAAGGCCAGTAGTAGTAACAGTAGATCACATTTTTCCACTGTTTTCTCTGTACCAGAGAAAGCAGTACTTTGCCATATGCCTCATATGCATTCTGTCTTTTAGTTTTCACAGCCTTTCCGTGTGGTAGTTATTGTTATTTTTCCCAGATACAAAGGAGTAAACTAAGTCATAGAGAGGCTAAGAAACATGTTCAAGGTTGCCCAGCTAGAAGTGATGGAGGTGAGACTCAAACCTAGTAAGCCTCACTCCAAAGCCCTTGATTTTAACATCTATCTATATCCTTGCTACCATGACCTAATTTGTTAGACTTTGTCCCTGCTATTTAAGGAAGTAGATATGACAAATGCATAGCATAAGCCGTGTGGTCAGCACACCACACTGGAGAGCCATAATTTTGTTGGTGGGCACAAATAAGCCGTGTGGTTCAGGAATTTCAGAAAAGCATCAGTGCCATTGGAGCTCCAACACAAGCAACCCCATGATCATCATGTCGATCCCTATGAGTTTCCAGAGTGCTAATCACTCTATACCCATTATCTTATTAGATTATAGTGAAAAATGCATAAGACAATGGAAAGATTATTGGTATTTCTGATCTAGGACCTGTGGTTTACTGGCCTAAACTTAGGAGACTGATTCTAAATCTTCTTTGTTTACTCTCTTTCTGTGTAACCTCAAGCAAAGTGCTTGAAGTTTTGACATAAATTTTCATATGGGTAAAAATGAGAGTGTAGATGCTAAATTGCCCAAATTTGACCAGATACAAAATTGAAAACATAAATCTAACAATAGCCATTTAAATATCAAAACAGTAGTTGAATACCACACTTTCAAAAAGGATATTAGGCCCAGGTGGTTTTGAAAACAAGTTTAGCAAACTTCCAAGGAGCAGTGGCTATAGACTAAATGTTTGTGTCCCACCCCTGCTCCAAATTTGTATGTTGAAACCTAATCTCCAGTGTTTTGGTGTTTGGGAGGTGACTAAGACATTTATTCCTGAACCCTCATGAATGGGATTAGTGATCTTATAAAAGAGACCCCACAGGGTTTTCTCACTCCTTCTGCCATGTGAAGACAGGGAGAAGATGGCTGTCTATGAACCAGGAAATAGGCCCTCAACCAGACAGTGACTGCCAGCATCTTAATCTTGGACTTCCCAGCCTCCAGACTGTGAGAAATTTCTGTTGTTTATACATCCAGGCTATTGTATGGTATTCTGTTATAGCAGCCTGAACTGACTAAGGCGAGCAGTTAACTCCAACCTTGTTTAAATTGTTACAAAGAACAGAAAAAGAGGGGAGGCTCACAAACTTATTTAATGAGACAAACATAAAGTTGACAACGAAATGAATGGAACAGAAATGAGTAGAGCAAGAAAAGAAATAATCCTGTAAATATATATCTCTATAAATCCCAGAGAAAGCACTCAGTAAGTGTGGTCCGGGGCTTCCCTGGTGGCGCAGTGGTTGAGAGTCTGCTTGCCGATGCAGGGGACACACGGGTTCGTGCCCCGGTCCGGGAAGATCCCACATGCCGCGGAGCGGCTGGGCCCGTGAGCCATGGCCGCTGAGCCTGCGCGTCCAGAGCCTGCGATCCGCAACGGGAGAGGCCACAACAGTGAGAGGCCGGCGTACTGCAAAAAAAAAAAAAAACAAAAAACAATAAGTGTGGTCCACTATTACTATTATCAGCCTTAGCATCATACAGACCCAATTCCACGTGAAACAAGTTGCTGATCCTCTGAGCTTCAGGCTTCCTTATCTGTAACGTGGTAGTGATGTACAACACTGCCTAATTCAGGGCATTGTCGTGCGGATTAAATGAGAGAGAGTGTATGTGAATACTCCTTTTATGTTGCTTGTTACTCAAGATTATATAAAATGATCTTTATAATTGTGGAGTAAGAAAATGCAAACACAACCACAAATACATACGTACATACATATAGACATAAGTTTACCTATTTCAAAATGTAAAACTTTTTTTTTTGTTCAACAATACCATAATTATAGTTAAAGACAGGCTAGACCCTGGAGACAGTATTTGCCATATACATAACAGATAGTTATTGTCTACAGTGTGTAAATACTCCCTACAGATCAACAAGAAAAAGACAACCCAGTGTAAGAATGGGAGGATGAAAATAGGCAATTCACAGAAGGAGCTCAAGTTGCTAATAAATGTATAAAGAAATACACACTAGTCATATCACCAGTTAGCACAGAAGTGCATATTAAAATGAGACACTTCTTTTTACTCATCAGATAGACAAAAGTTTTTAAGTTGGATAATATCTAATATGAGAAAAATTTAGGAAAATGGAATTTTTAGTCACTGCTAACTATCGTACAGTTTGTGGAAAGTTTTGCACTCTTAAGTAAAATTACAAATGAGCCCAATTTACAAACCCAGAAATACCACTTCTAGTTATACATTTAAGGAAAACTTTTGTGTATGTACCCAGGAAAAATGCACATGTCTGTCCAGTTTGCTATTGTTCATAGTAGCAAAGAAATGGAAATAATTTATATATTCACCAAGAGGGAATGAGTTAATAAAATATGAATATTTATATGCTGTAATATTTCATAACAGTTAAAAGGAGCAAACCATGAGAATATATATCAACATGATAGGAATCTCAAAAACATAGTGTGGAGTGATAAATGCAAATTAGGTAGAAATAAAATAAAACTAGTGAAGACTTCCCCCCTGGAAGAATGCCATAGAGTGGGAAAGAATGTGGATGTTTTTATGTTTGTGTGTCTCATCAATGTCTCCCAATTGGTGGAACAGAGACTGGGGGTGAAGTTCCAGGCGAAAGGGTGTACAATGCCCCTCTAGGAACATCTTCCCCACCCATGGTAACAGTCATTTAGTAAAGCCAGAACTGCTAAGCTTTGCCATCCTTTTCCCTCTGACTAGGAACAAAGTAGGTGTATTTGTGGAAAAGCTGATTAAATAGGTCTCCCAACAGGCAATGCTGTCACAAACAAAAGAACAAAAACACCTACTTGAAAAAACCATTATAAATAAACACATTTTGAATTGGTGGTGATTTTTTAAAGTTGGTTACAAATTTTAAAATCTGGTTATTCTGTCATATTCACTCAATTTCTCTCAATTTGCAAATACTTTACTTTTACAATGAGATTGACAGGATAATTCACTTCCTGTCATGCTGAGCCACTCCCCTTCTAAGCTGAGCCTCTGAAGAGTCTGCATAATCAATAAGAATGGCTGAAGATCTGCAAATAGTGGCCTTCAACTTAAGCTCAGCAGGTTTGTTGAGTTTTAAGTTAGTGTATTTACGGAGTTTTCCAATCCTCAGTCCTCTCCCATAGGGAAGAAGTACGTTAGGAGAGAAAATTGGATTTAATTCTCCAAATGGGAGCTATCTGAATGGAGGGAAATAATAGCAAACAAAGAATTATTTCTTCATAACTTGATTTTGGTATCATTTCAAACATATGGAAAAATTGCAAGAAGTAGTGTAAAGAATCCCTTATACTCTTCCCCCAGATTCACCAATTGTTAGCATTGCAGCCCATCTGCCTTATCATTTTTTCTATTTTTTTCCCCCTAAACTGCTTGAGATTAAGTTGCAGGCATCACACTCCATTAGCCCTCAACATTTCAGTGTGTATTTCCTAAGAACAAGGATATTATCTCACACAGTCACAATACAGTTATCAAGGTTAGGAATTTAACATGATCCAATACTAAAACCCACATCCATTTTCAAATTTTCTCAATTGTCACAAGGTTCTTTATGGCTAATTCACCCTACCCACACACCATCACCTTTCCCCCCACTGCAATCCAGGATCAAACTCAGGACCTCACATGACTTATCATTGTCATGTCTCTTTGGTTTCCTTTAATTCACAACAGTGTCTCAGCTTTTCTTTGTCTTTCATCAAGCAAATCGTGTAAATGCATTGTTCTCACCCATATGGGCTGTAGCTTTACCAGGCAAGGAGGAAAATAGCCTCTCACCTGCCGTCCCCTTCCATCAGGGTCTGGCTGGTTTCTGTGTCTGGATAATCCACTGTGGGCACAATGAGTTTGCCTCTCAGAAAGACAGCTCTTAATCCCCACTGGGTTCTCTGGGCACCAAGTCAGGTGCACTACCTGTGGCTTCTTTTCCCAACAGGTCTCTGTGACCAGTCTCATCGACTTAAAGGTCTTGAAGTCCTTCCGGATTCTGCGAGCGCTGAGGCCTCTGAGAGCACTGTCCCAGTTTGAAGGAATGAAGGTATGTTCTTCAGATGGATGGGAGGAAAGTCAGCTAGCAGGGAAAGGCAGAGAAGCCAACTGCTCTTCTTGGCCTGGGCTTCCCTTAAATTGCCAAGCTTTTCCTGGACTCCTTCCCATCCAGCCCACTGCTTAGAATTTCAGAGATGGAGAAAAGTCTAAGATACAGTCTTCACCTAAAAGTGCTTCTGTGACAGCCAAGATGGGCTCTGGCTTCCCTTCAATCCTAGGGTAGGTGTCCCGTAAGTCTCGTAACACCATCATCAGAGGACACTTCTCAAGTGATCCTGTGGCAACAGACAGGACCCATTATGTATGGAGCTGAGAGCAGGGCTTGCCGTGGGGTGTGGGTTCGGGGCTGGAATGTAAAGACGGGGCTCCAAGGAATCCAGCCCCACACGTTAGGCCCATCCTGGGAAGATCAAGAGCTTTTTGAGTCTCACACGTCTATTATATTTTTCTTCTGTTTTGCTTCCTTAAGGTGGTAGTTAATGCTCTCATAGGTGCCATACCTGCCATCCTGAATGTTTTGCTTGTCTGCCTCATTTTCTGGCTCATATTTTGTATCCTGGGAGTAAATTTGTTTTCTGGAAAATTTGGAAGATGTGTTAATGTAACAGATGGAAACTCAGTTATAAATTACAACATTGTTGCAAACCGGAGTCAATGTGAAAGTGGAAATTTCTCCTGGTTCACCCTGAAAGTCAACTTTGACAATGTGGGAATGGCTTACCTCGCGCTGCTGCAAGTGGTAAGCGCTGTGGGTTTGTTTTTCACTCTGGGGAAAGAAACCTTAAAAGAAGCATAAACCATTTCTCAGCTAATAAAAATACAGAGACTCTATTGAGATAAGAGAATCAAATCCCAGTTTCTCACATGGGAGCTAATGCCCTCTGGAATTGTTCCGCACCGAGCATCTCCAACCTTATTTTCTACTGAGCCTCAACCTCCAGGCGATATCCCATAAGGGTCTGGACCTCTCACTCTGTCCTAAATGGTGCCTTGCTCTCCTGAGCTCCAGCCAGAGAGGCGTAGAGCCTCAGATGCTAAGCCACCCCATTAGTAACAGTTCCCTGTGGGAAGTCAGTCTCAGGTTAAATCGTGGTTGCAAGGTTTTGGACAGATAGTGCAAACAGATGTGGAATCAGGAAAGAGCCTTAATCAGGCTCTTTGCAGCAGTTGGTTCATAGCTTCTTTAGCAATTTTTAAGGCAGAAATTTTCTCTTGTTTTTAAACTTTTAGTCTTATGAAAATGAAGAAAAAAAAATCCAAGACATCTATCCTTGAATTTCCTTCTGCTGTTCTTTTATGCGGACATTCTGTCCTGGAAGGGTGGGACATTGTCTTATGTACATCTGCCCACTGGACTTGTGGCTTTTGTATGGCACTTGTCTGTTGATGGCAAGTCTATAATTACGTTCATGTTCCTCTGCTTTCATTGCAGGCAACATTTAAGGGCTGGATGGATATTATGTATGCAGCTGTTGATTCCAGAGGGGTGAGCTTGTGTTCTACCATGTTCTAGAGTGCTAGGATCAAATATCATGACTACATGGACAGCCCAGAACTTCCTGCATCATAATTCCAGTGGCCAGGATTCTTTGCCTTGTTTTCATTAGGACAAACACTATGAAACAGGGATTAAAAGGATTCTTATTCATCCTCCTATGAGTATTACATCCTAGCATGCTACAAAGTCAAGTCCTCTTTCTCCATACTGACCACTCATGTAGGAGGTGGAGCCAGAAGCAACAGAATCACAGGATGCCTTGATTTTCCTCTCTCACCTCCTCTTCAAGTGAGTGGAAAGGCAGAAGCCAAATTTCAAAGGGTACCTGCTCTTGACTGTGGGAGAGAGAACCTTAAGATTGGACTAGGTCTGAGCAAGAGACCCTTCAATGGCTCCAGGTTCTCCAGAGAATAAGGGGATTTCTAGTAATTACCAACTGTCAAATTATAGTTAAATAAAAAGTGATCATGGATTCCCAAGGTTAGAAGAGTACTCAGCAAAATAGTCCATTTCTATTTCCCAGTTGGGAAAATTGAGGAATAGAAAGGAAGAGTGTTGCCCAAAGTCATAGTGAGAGCAAATGGTTGAATCAAGAATGGAATCAGCATTGTTTATTTTTTCCTACCATCACACACATATGTGTTATTGTTTGAGAGTATACAGAGTTGATGCCTGGCACATAGTAGATGTTCAGTACAGCTGGTAGTAGCAGTAGAGGTGATATGAATAGTGATATAGTAGTAGTAGAGGCAATTTATAACAAAGGAAATATTTAAAAATATTAATGTGCTTATTTTTTTGTCTATATGAATATATGAACTTCACCTCAGTTTACCTTAGACATCCATCTGCCTTGAGGTGGAGCTAGGGGATAGGGAAGAGATCTTATGTATGACAGAAGAAGTATATGTCTTATATATGTTCCTTGAGTGAATGATGGGTGGGTGGAGGTGTGTGGAGGTGTGCCTGACCTGATGTGGTCCTGGGATATCCTAACTGGTGTGTGCTAGTATAATGGCCTTTGTCTGTGTAGTCACAGAGCATCCTACTGTTCTCAAATATTGAAGCTGCAACTGGTGAAACCATGGGCCTTTCTCCTCCTTCAACTCCTCCTAGCCTCAAACACTGACTCTCTGCCATATCCTTCATATGGTCTCCTGACTCAGCAGTCTACTCCCACCCCTTACTATGAAGCCCACAATGGCAGGCATATGGCTGTCAACCCCACGTCCAAGCCACGAGAACTAAAGAAGGTTCAAGAGACCGCTGTCTGCCCAATTATGCTACTCCAGTCTCTTAAGTCATCCTGCCTGCCCAACGTATCCCAGGCCTTCCCAGCAGTAGTTTTCCCTTTGAAAAATACCGAAGTTGAGCCAGAACACACATTCTTTGCTCTCCATGTTCCCCTCGATTTACTGGGCCCCAGGCCCCCTCTCCAAACCCAAAGAAGGGAAAATCAGGACACACATCTCACAGCTCCGATGTTCTCTCTCTCTCTGTTTCTCTTTCTGACAGTTCCCTGGGTACAAGTGAGGTGATCCTTTCTGTGTTCCTCTTTCTGTCTGAACCTCCCTTTGCAAGATGATTAGCCTGCTGCATAATCTTGTTTTCAATGTCAGATACTGAATATTAATGCTTCTTTCCATTACATTGTTTCTAGACTAAATGCCTATCCTTAATTCAAACAAGTAGATGCTTCCAGCCAACTGGGACTAAGGTCAGGTACTCTTCAAGGCAAAAGAGAAAAATAATTGTTTCAAATATTTACCTCTAATACACTAGTCTGTATGGTGGGTTTTGAAAAACAAGTATCATGAGTACATTCAACACATAACAGAGCTATCAACATTCATCTCTATCTTTGAATGTGATCAGGGGAAAGAAAACAGAGATGCTCCTGCCACCTATCCCCAAAATTAATAAAACCAATGACCATGTGAAGATCTTGGATGCTTTTGGTCATGCCTTAAGCTAGGGGAGCTTGATTATAGTCCATTCTTGTCCATTCTAGAGCTTGATCATTCATCCACTCATTCAATGTGTGTGGAGAACCTACATGTCACAAGCTATGCCAGGCACTAGGAATTCAAGAGTGACAGGATGCAAGCACAGGCTAAATACAGTAGTGAGCCCTGTTTGAAGGATACAGCCTTTCAACAAGGGTTGGTAGTCAATCCCCTGAAGTGAACATGTCCCTTCTCTGGTGGATATCTCCAATCTGGCTCCCTCCAATTATGTGTCCATATGGACATCCTAGAGACCTTTTCAAAGGACACATATGATCATGCCACTCTCCTCCCTCACAACCCTTCAATGATTCTCCATTGCTTAGAAGGAAAAGCCTAATCCTCCACCACACCCCCTCCCCACTGTATGGTACCACTCAAGCTGTGCTGGGGGAAGCTGAAAGAGGAGAGAGGGGCTCCCTGCAGGGCCACGGCTGACTGGAGGAGGCTGAGTGGTTAATGCAGCTGCTACCAGGCAGTTGAGATGGCTCATGTTTTTCTCCAGTAATTGTTTTCTTCTCTCATTTAAAAAATCCCTAACAGGAAGGACAACAGCCAAGGTTTGAGGAGAACTCATTAATGTATGTTTACTTCGTAGTTTTTATCATCTTTGGCTCATTCTTCACGCTGAATCTCTTTATTGGTGTTATTATTGACAACTTCAACCAACAGCAGAAAAAGATAAGTATGGGGGTTGTCCTGATTTGGTATTTTTACCTGTCTTCTCCAAAGAGCTTGAATGGAGCATAAATCTGTTCTAAATTGTAGTGCAAAGTAGCCTTTATCATCTGCATGAGAACAAAGAGGGACCCTCCTGGAGAAGAGTCTTGAGGATATGGCTGGAAAGGAACTAAAACAGCTGGGTTTTATTAAATCATTGTTTTTATTCTCCACCCTACCCTCTTAAACAAAGGAACTCTAATAGAAAAATAATTACCAGGATTAGTATTTATGTCATATTTTTGTAGCCTTTCAAGCATACCCTGTTATCCAGGATAAAAAGAGTACAAATGATTCCCGACTTAGGATGGTTCCATTTACACGACTTTAGCTTTATGATGATGCAAAAGTGATACTCACTGAGTAGAAACTTTACTTCAGATTTTGAATGGTGATCTTTTCCTGGGCTAGAGATATGCAGTACAATACTCTCTTGTGACACTGGGTAGCAGCAGCCACAGCTCCCAGTCAGCCACGCACTCACTGAGGGTGAACAATCGATATATACCTACAACATTCTGTATCCATACAACCATTCTGTTTTTCACTTTCAGTACAGTATTCAATAAATTACATGAGGTATTCAACACTTTATTATAAAATAGGGCTTGTGTTACGTGAGTTTGCCCAACTATAAGCTAAAGTAAGTGTTCTGAACATGTTTAAGGTAGGCAAGGCTAAGCTATGATGTTCAGTAGGTTAAGTGTATTAAATGCATTTCAACTTACAATATTTTCAGCTTACAATGGGTTTATCAGGATGTAACACCATTGTAAGTACAGGAAAATCTGTAAACGCTCCTTTTTCAGTAAACTTGTGTCTTGCCTCTCAACACCCAAATCTCAGCAGATTTACTGAACTTACTTGGAAAGAAGATGGTTGGGGAAGAGACAGGTTTTTTTAGGGAGTTTTTTTCCCCACGCATTGTAACAACAGATATTTATTTTTCTGATTCTACAATCTATAGGAGCATTGTAGTAAATGTGGAAAAAAAGGAAGAGAAAAAGAATATTTAAATCACCCATAAGATGACTGCCAAATAATAACCATTTTAGATTAAGCCTTGTCATTTTGGTACCATCTTTTCCTGTTACTCTTTAACTAAATATTTCTTTTACACCGTTGAAATTATGTAATACTTTTAACTATCCTCTCCATTAGTTATGAGTTCATGTCATAAGATCATCTTTGTTATAAGAATTTTCAGGGCTGAATTTCATCCCATGTTATGGATAGATCATAATTTGTTCTAATCATTCCCCCCACTCCCCTTTTTAAGGACATTTAGGGTCATTTCCAAATTTCTTGCTCTTCTAAAATAATCATGAACATTCTTAAAATTCTCTCTGTGTATCTCTGATTATTTCCTCAGGAAAAGCTCCTAGAATTTAAGGCGTTAAAGATATATTGTCAAATTACCTGTCAGAAATGCTGTTCTGGGTCCCATCCTTTTGCAAGATATGAAGATGCCTGTTTACTCTGTTCTAATCATTCTGACTTTTGTAATTTTTAATTATCTTTTCCAGCTCGATGGGTAAAAGTGTTATCTCATAGTTTTACATTCATTCACTTGACCATTTATGAAGTTATACACTTTTTCACAGGTTGATGGCCATAAGTATTTCTTCCTTGAGTTATCTGTTTACTGTCTTTGTCTCTTCTTAAAATTGACATTATCATCTTTTTCTTATGTTTTTATGTAGTAACTCCAATTTGTGACTTGCTTCTTACATTTTTGTAATGACAGTTTTAACTTATAGACATTTAGCATATTTATGAAGTCAAACTTTCAATCTTGTCCTTTTTGGCTTCTTTTCTTGCATTTATATACTGAAGGCATTTCTCAGTCCTAAAATCAGGTAACTAAATATTCACCTTTGGTTTTCCTAATTGTTTTGTGGCTCACTTTTATTTTTCTGTTGAACTTTTTTAATTCATCCACAATGTATCCTGATACTGTTGAGCTTTCTTTGTGTCTGCTGGGAGAATCATTCACGGTCCCAGGCAACTCTATGGCTGCTGTTATTCAGGAGTGTACTATGTGGTGTCCCTTCTGTAATATGCATCTACAATTTGAATGTCAGGCCTTGTGATTTTAGATTTATGTTTACATTTGAAATCACTGTTTTGATCAGTCCATAGCATTTTTGTTCTGTTTTGTTTTACTTTTTATTACAGAAAATTTCAAACATGCACAAGAGTATGGTAGAGTGAACCTAAAATATCCATCACCCAGCACATTTATTGATTTAAGAACATCCTTATGCCATCTATGCCCTCACCCAGTCCTTCCACCGGATTTTTTATAGAGCAAATCACAGATATCATATTATTTCATTCACTGATATTTCAGAACATATCTCTTTTTAAATATAACTACAATTCCATTATCAAATCTAAAAAGTTTAATATGAGCTCTTTAAACTCATCAAAAACCCAGTCAGTGTTCAAATTTCCTCCAGTCTTTTATTTTCTCAAAATCTGTGTTCATTCTTTCATTGATTGACTGACTGATATTAAAGTTTGTTTCTTTTCAAATTAGGATTCAAATAAGGTCCTCCCATTGGATGAGTTCCTTGCTCTCTGGAATGACAATATGTTCTAGGCCTTGTTTGTACCCTTCCTGCCCCAGATCTGGAATCAGCCATTTCTCTAAGTTGTGCTGGGAGGTGGTGTTCCAAGACAGTCTGGAATGCTTATTGTGATTATTTTGAGACTTTTTCAGTGGACAGAGCTACTTCAAATTTAGGACTACAAGGAAATATATATGTGGAAATATGAATACTCATCATTCAAATTCATGACTACAAGGTTTTCACTTAACCAGTACATCTATATCTCCTCTTTTCCACACTGGTTCTCATGGGTACAAAAGATGATACCTTAAAATTTTCCATAACTACTCATTTTATTTATCTCACAACACACACATAGGACAGTCTCATAATAATAGTATTAATACTATCATGATGCATAAGATTATTGAAGACACTTGTGTCTGCCAGGCATCCTGAAAAAACCTGGTTAACTTCTAGGGCTGTTCTTTTTTTCAATTTTTTTTTTTTTACTGTGCAAAACACTCATAACATAAAATGTATCGTCTTATCCATTTTTAGTGTACATTCAGTGGTATTAATTACATTCATAATGTTGTGCAACCATCATCACCATCCATCTTCATAACTCTTCATTTGTAAAACTGAAACTCTACATGCATTAAACAATAACTCCCCATGCTCGCCCCCAGCCCCTGGTGGCTACCATTCTACTTTCTGTCTCCGTGATTTTGACTATTCTCAGTATCTCATGTAAGTGGAATCGTATAGTGTTTGTCTTTTTGTGACTGGCTTACTTCATTTAGCATAATGTCCTTAAGGTTCATGCATGTTGTAACATATTGCAGAATTTCCTTCCTATTTAATGCTATGTATATACCATGTTTTGCTCTTTCATCCTTCTTTTGATGAACAATTGGGTTGCTTCCACATTTTAGCTATTGTGAATAAAGCTCTTATGAACATAGGTGTGCAAACATCTCTTTGGGACCCTGCTTTTGATTCTTTTAGGTCTATACCTAGAAGTGGAATTGCTGGATCATATGGTAATATGTACAGTATACAAAGGTTCTAATTTCTCTACATCCTCACCAGTACTTGTTTCTGTTTTTTCGATAGTAGCCATTCTAATGGATGTGAGGTGGTATCTCATTTTGGTTTTGATTTGCATTTCCCTAATGATTAGTGACACTGAACATTTTTTTCGTGTGCTTACTGGCCATTCATATATCTTCTTTAGAGAAATGTCTGTTCAAGCCCTTGTTTTTGAATCAGGTTGTTTGTCTTTCTGTTGTTATATTTTTGGTGTCCTCTATATATTCTGGATATTAATTTTTTATCAGATACATGATTTGCAAATATTTTCCCCATTGTGTGGGTTGCCTTTTTACTTCATTGATAGTGTCTTGGATGCACAAAATTTTTAAGTTATTATGAAGTCCAATTTGTCTATTTTTCCTTTTGCCTTTGTGTCATCCAAGAGATCACTGCCAAATCCAGTGTTGTGAAGCTTTTGTTCTATGTTTTCTTCTGAGAGTTTTATTGTTCTAGATCTTACGTTTATGTCTTTGATCCATTTTGAGTTATTTTTTTTTATTTTTTATTTTTTTGTGGTACGCGGGCCTCTCACTGTTGTGGCCTCTCCCGTTGCGGAGCACAGGCTCCGGACGCGCAGGCTCAGCGGCCATGGCTCACGGGCCCAGCCACTCCGCGGCACGTGGGATCTTCCCGGACCGGGGCACGAACCCGTGTCCCCTGCATCGGCAGGCGGACTCTCAACCACTGCGCCACCAGGGAAGCCCGAGTTAATTTTTTTTTTTTTTTTTGAGGACATCTGAAAAGTAATTTTATTTTTGTTTAACCTTAAACTTACCAAACTGCTTCTTTCTTTGAACAGCATTTATCTTGTTTGATACCCAGCTGCACTCATACTGGAAATTAGTGAAAACTACTTAATGATTCCACTTTGAAGTTATAACCATACAACTAAGATGTTTTGAATATAAGCCTATCTGTAAGTCAGATAAACTTTAAGAACTCTTAGTGTCTCTTCTTTTACAGAAATTCTATCTCTATCCTACTGTACTTCAGTTGATCAAGAAAACTAAAGGCAAAGGGCCAGAAAGCTAACTTCCTTAAAAATGAGACAAAAGGAAAAGTTTTTCCAACTACCACTATAAATAAAAATTTTTCTTTCAAATACCAAATCAATTTTCTCAAGTGTACAATGAATTCTAATTTGATAGGTATTTTTCTTACTACTTCACTTCAAACAGTGGCCTATAAATTTGTTTAAACAATAATAATAATTAAGTACCTTTTATGTTTTTCAGAATAAAAAAAATTAAATGATGTGTTGAAGATACTACTAAAAATACTTCACCTTTTGAATATGGCCCCTGCATTGGAGATCTATAGGAATTTTTCCAATTAACTTTCAAATCTTCCCACAACATTTCTGTTTTAAAAAATATTTTTGAAATAATTTGAATGAATGCTCTACAAATCAAAAACTGATTCACAAGTCCCTATTACATAATCAACGACTTTATCAAGTCTCCTATATATGTTCTGTATCAGTTTTCTTGATTATAAGATGTCAATAATATGGAAATATTTTTAATACAACAGAATATTTAATTACATCAGTTTCCCATAAACACACAAGTCATTTAATGATGTTTATATTGGCCATTTCCACTGGTTGGCAAGAGGCTCTTCCACTAAAGGCTCCCATGGTCTCCATTGCACCATTTTTCTTGCCAGACTTAGTTCATTTTCAGCCTGAAGAATCACCTCTTCTATTTGGCCTCCCTGAAGTTGCTCTTCTAATTTTTTAACATTTGGTTCCGCTTTAACCATACTCAGCCTCACATTTGTAATCTGTTCTGTATACTTTCTATATGCTGCATTTTTAGGGATTTGTCCAAGAACATCAAGAATCTTTGTATACAATATTTTTAGCCTCTCATGTGGACTCTCACATACAGCCAATCCCACAAGGCCAGTGGTCTTCTTCAGCAAGCCCGCCATGACAGCCCCGAGTTAATTTTTTTATATGATGTTAGGCACTGATTCAGCTTCATTCTTTTGCATGTTGATATCCAGTTTTCCTAGCACCATTTGTTGAAAAGACTGTCCTAGGGCTGTATATTTTTGGTCCATACTGGTGGTGTAAATTCAAACCACACACCCTCATCAAGGCAGGCTTGGATTCACAAATTATCAGGGAAGACTGGGTTTTTACCCATAGTACAGACTGAGACAGTGTTCTGGTTGTCTTCCATTGCCAACAGACAGGTTTGGTTTTCTTCTTCACCCTTTAATGGCAGCACTTGGAGAGCTCCAGATTCACACAGGGTCCTTGGCCTAACCCCACTGCCTTCTCCCCATGACCCCCTTGTAGTTATTAAATCCCAAGATTCTTGTTTTTACAGAGATTAGCAAATGCCGTTAGGCCAGCCATGGCTTCAGGACTAATTTACTACTCTTTCTTTTTGCTCTCTCTTGATTTTCAGACGATGGAGATGTACCTTACTTTTGTGCAAGTTCAGCTATTTCTTTTTTTTTTTTTAACATCTTTAGTGGAGTATAATTGCTTTACATTGTTGTGTTAGCTTCTGCTGTATAACAAAGTGAATCAGCTGTACGTATACATCTATACCCATATCCCCTCCCTCTTGCGTCTCCCTCGCACCCTCCCTATCCCACCCCTCTAGGTGGTCACAAAGCACCTGATCTCCCTGTGCTATGTGGCTGTTTCCCGCTAGCTATCTGTTTTACATTGGTAGTGTATATTTGTCAATGCCACTCTCTCAGTTCGTCCCAGCTTACCCTTCCCCCTCCCCATGTCCTCAAGTCCATTCTATTTGTCTGCGTCTTTATTCCTGTCCTGCCCCTCGGTTCTTCAGAACTGTTTTTTTTTTTAGATTCCATATATGTATGTGTTAGCATACGGTATTTGTTTTTCTCTTTCTGACTTACTTCACTCTGTATGACAGACTCTAGGTCCATCCACCTCACTACACATAACTGAATTTCGTTTCTTTTTATGTCAGCTATGTCTTTTAAAGGAATTCTGTTCCATTTTATCCCACGTTTCTAGATGTTTTACGACTTCCCCAACCCCAATTTCCAGAAATGAAAATCTTACTTCATTTTTCTATTCTTTCTTCCTTCCCCAGAAGTAAAAACATTTAAAGCTCTCTATTTTTTTTTTCTTTTTCTGAGAATGGCTCTGGACAGATTTTTCTGAAATTTTACTAGTAGTCATATATGCATTCACATATTTAGGAGAATTTTAATTGTCACTTTGTAGGATTTTTTCTTTAAATTTTTGTTACTAATTTCTATTTTTGTTTCATTGTGGTTTGATTTATACAACTTGAAATATATTCAGTTTTTGTAAAGATTCTGTGGTTGTTTGCAAAGAATTTGTAATCTTTGTTTATATTATAAAAAGAGAAATGTAACTGATAAAAGTAACATTTTTCCCTTCTTCCTTAATTTAAACCCTATTTCCTTTCAGCCCTCCCCCAGAGTCTCTTTCTGCTTCCCATTGGAATTTTAGGAATTATTGATAGGAATGTAATATAACTTTAAAACTATTTCTGAAAATTCAGAACTTGTTTCCAAAAATCCGTTAATGATAATTAGCTCTCATCTTCTCCATATACTTAGGTGGCCAAGACATCTTTCTGACAGAAGAACAGAAGAAATACTATAATGCAATGAAAAAATTAGGATCCAAAAAACCTCAAAGGCCCATCCCAAGGCCTCTGGTGAGAGCAGTTGATTGATTCTAAACACATAGATGCATTAAGTGGTTATGAGGAACTCATATCTGTAGTGCCATTCTCCTTTAATTTTTAAATTTATAGACTTTACCTAAGAAGTCAGTATGAACCCAGGTACACTGATGTATGGCTCAAGTCCTTCGGAAGATTAGACATTCAAATTCAATAGTAAGAGCTTGGACAACAACTTTAATTTACCTTTTAGTGAGCACACAATAGCTGCTTAGTATATACTCATTGCAATGATGTGAATTTAGCAGTTAGTTTTAATTTACTTTTGGCCAATTGAAAATGTATTTATAATATCTTTTACCAACTTTTTCTGGTATGAAGTTGAGGTCATGCATACTCACTTCCACTTCACAAGTATTTATGATAAAGTTTCTATGTCAGGAACGTGCACACTTTTTCTGTAAAAGGTCAGACAGTAAATATTTTAAGCTTTGCAGGCCATGTGGTCTCTGCTGCTACTACTCAGCTTTGATGTTGTAGCACAAAAGCAGCCGTCGGCGATATAGAACAAATGTGCTTCGCTGTGTTCCAGTATAACTTGATTTATAAACACCAACATTTGAATTTCATATAATTTTCGTGTGTCAAAATTTTATTCTTTTGTGTTTTTCTCCCAAAAGTCATCCTGAGTAAAACCCATTCTGAGCTCACGGGCTACACTAAAACAAGTGATGGGCCATATTTGGCCTGTGGGCCATATTTTGCTGAATCCTGCCTTACAAGATACTAACAGGACTGCTCTGTGCTTACAGTCTAATTGAGGAGCTGGAATTTGAGAGCATTAGATTATAAAGTAATACAACAGGCACAGTTGGTAGCTCTGACAAGTGAGTTTGAAGGCTTTCAAGACAGGGAGGCTCCGTGGGGCCGAAAAGTCTGGGAAAGCAGTATGGAAGAGGGGCTTGATATCTGATACATGTAGAGGATTTGGAGATTTTCATTCAAACATGAGACCACAAATTATCAAAGGTATGTTTAATTTCCTGCTATTCCCAGCAATCAGAACAGAGTAAAGTGTGTTCTCAGTAGTTATTTGTTGAATAAAAGAGCATGTTTTCGGGCATACACAAAATCCATCCCACTAGAATTAAACATTTGTGTTGCACTAAAAATGTCTACAAATGTCAGGGCCAAGTGTTTAGAATTTATACAATGAAGAATTTTTACAAAAGGGTTAATGATAAAATTATCAATATATTTGGGAAATTTTCATCTGATGACAGTATGTGGAACTTCATTTTACCTAAGTCAGATCTAGCTTTTAAGTACCAAACTCACTTTCTAGTACTAATTTCACTTTGAAGTTCTTATTTGAACTTGAGCCAACAAAAAAGACAGACAATTTTTATTTATATGTGCATGCTATGCAACAACCGACTCAGTACCAGTTGGTCCCAGATTTGGAATTAACTTTTAAAGACTCTTGAGACACATATTTACCAGTTTACTTCATGAAGGATATGAAGCCAGCAGTGCAGCACACAGCCGAACAGAAGTTGCGGTGGCATGGATGCAGCTTCTAGGCCTCTCCACTGCACTGGACATGCTAGGATGCGAGAGATGAGCTTGAAGTGGGCATGGACGGCTTTAACGAAGGGAAGCTGCCACCTCCATTCCTTAACCATCTTTTATAACTTGTTTGTTACATGGCTTACCGGGGAGTAGGTGCTATCCCAAAGCCCTTCCTGCATGGCTCACCAATCGAGATTTCACAATGAGTGATTCCGACAGCCACGTACAACTCACCAGTTAATGCCGAACATTTATCTTAACCTCTGTATTCCAGAGAGCAGTTCTGCATGAGATAAACCCAAAAGCATATCCCCTGGTGTCCCTGAGTTTGAGCTAAGACTTCAAATCAGCTGTTAGCCCTTAACTCACAACTTTACCTCCCCACAGATTTTTTTTTAATCTCTAAAGTCTACATATTATCTTTTGGCCTTTGGAACAAAGGAATAGCAATTGCATAGAGGGGAAAATACAGCTGTTTTAACCTGAGGAGTGATGGATATTCTTTCTAGCAGTAAGAGCAAGAAATCTGGAATCATTTCTGATTCTACCTGAGGTACCGCCACAAGGTAGCTTCATTACTGGGGTTAAAAATTATCCTGAGGTATAGGAGTCCCTGTACATCTTAAAATTACATAGAATGTGTTTTGATCATCTACCACGTTTGGTAGCTTATACTTTTAATCTCCATTTTCTAAATATTAGGGTTGAACTGTAAGGCCAATGCTTACCGTTCCTTACATTTATTCTCAGCCTTCGTTCTGCTTCCCTGGAGAGCACCCTTAAAAGTATCTTTTCTCCAGGTCCTTTCTGACTTCCCGGATGCATTCTCACATAGGAAATGCATTTGACATTCAAGTTTCTTCTCCAGACTCCTTGATAAAAGCTTTAGGGCTCCTGGAGCAAAGTTTGAAAGACACAAACTTACAGGTAGTATCTTACCACTGCCGTCCCGACCCTCTTTCTTCTCATTGCCCTTGCTCTCCCTGAGTGATATCATTCATTCTCTTGGTTTTAGTTCATATCAGTACTGGTGCTGTTGTACTCCACATCTGCATTCCAGCTCTCTGCCTGAGCTCCAGACCAATACCTCTACCTGCCCATGTCCCTTGGATGCCCCACTGGCACCTCAAACTCCATGTGCTCAGGACACATTCATCATCTTCCCCCAGAACTCCTCATCCCCTGTTCTCTGGTTGTTTGAATGCTCCACCAAGCAGAAATTATAGCCTCAGCCTTAACTTTCCCATAACCTACTCCATTCAAACATTCTCTGACTCCTGCTGCTTCTACTTCCATATTAGTTCTTAAACCTAAATGCTCATGTCTTTCTCCACTGTTACCACCACAGACCAACATCATCTCTTGCCTGGATTACCTTAACAGATGCCAGGGGTTATAAAGATGAATTCTTAGGGGGTCTATGAGGTTTCTAAATAGAATACTATATGTATACTTTGATTAGATGATATGTAATATGAAATAATCTAATATATACATATAATGTAAAACAACTAGTGTATAGCCAAGTATGCCATACAATATCAGTGTCTGAGTTTGTGTTTAAGAAAAGTTTCCACTTAAGTAAGGAACAAAGTGGTGCGTTATAGATGTTAAATTAAAGAAAATAGTGGAATAATTGAGTCATTTCACTGCACATGGTAGATTAGACATGCAAACTTGAGTTAGAACCTGTACCAGAGCAATCAGCACATTTTTACTTTGGAGCAGGCCATCCATGTACAAACCAATATGCAAGTTTACCATCAGTAATAACGTGAAATAATCAGTTTTTCTGTTTCCATTTTTAGTAATCGTTGGATCAGAATCCCATTTATCTAGCCTTATCTTTAAGTGAACAAGAATTAGAAAATTGGCATTCAAGAATTGCTTGAATACAGAGTTTTGGTTAAGTATAAGGTCTGATTATTCTGAACTGACAAATGGAGGCTTGGAGATGTTAATTCTCTTTTGTCCAACATAATTATGTGAGCAAGTATTCTCTGCATTAGAATTATTGAAGTCAAAATACAGAAGCAGGTGAAATACAGAGACCGAACTTCATTTTTTATGATTAAATCCAACATGAGCTATTTTATTTCAGCAAAAACAAATCATCCACCACATCAAAGTTATGTTGTTACTAAAAATTTAATTAATTTACTTATTTGGCTTCAAAATGGAATTAAAGCTATAAGCCTACAACTTAAAATCAGTTATCTAATTAAATTTAATGAAATTAAATGAAAAAATATCTATAGAAGAATTTCTTGCCCTTTAAAAAAGGTCTGTGCATTTTCCAAGAAACTGCTTTAATTGTAAGAGAGGACAAATGCTGCTGTATGTGCCTTTTAATGTATATGATTTCATTCCTACAACTCAAAATGATCTATGATTCCTTTTTTTTTTTTTTTTTCCTCAGAACAAATGCCAGGGTCTTGTTTTTGACCTAGTTACACACCAGGTCTTTGACATCATCATCATCATCCTCATTTTCCTCAACATGGTTAGCATGATGGCTGAATCATATGGCCAGTCCAGAGCCATGGAACTCTTCCTTGAGCGTCTCAACCTGGCCTTTGTGGCCATCTTTACAACTGAGTGTCTCATCAAAATCTTTGCTTTGAGGCAATACTACTTCACCAGTGGCTGGAATTTATTTGATTGTGTGATCGTGGTCATTTCTATTGTTAGTAAGTAAAATTGGCAGCCAGAGGGGCTTTAATCTAAGAGCCAGAAGTAAACTTATAAATCTTATCATTTGGAATTATGTCCAGAGCATCCACAAAGCAGAAAATTAAGCTTAATGTGATTTCTGAAAAAATAGACAGATGAACTGATGCCATTCTCTTTGGGGAGTTGCTAGGAGACACAGAGTAATTTCCATTCCCTTCACTATCTACACAATTGAAATAGAGTTAAATAATTATGTGGATAATTTATTCAACGGAGGTAGACAAAATTAAGATGACTTAAAAGTTTTTGTGGGGCTACCTGCTTTATCCAGGGAGTTGAGTCAAAGTTCTACCTTTCTTGTGCAACTAAAGAGCATTTCTTGTTTTAAGGATTTGGCATTTAGTTTCCATGTTTTTCCCTAGTTCACAATCCATGTTGATGTCAGATCACAATTACTGTGCACCCGTGACATTGCCAGGCCTTCCCGTACCTCCTCCTTATACAGGGCCTCCATGGCCCAGCCTAGATGGGGCTTGCAAGAGTGTGTCATAAGGACAAGTAATGCTTTATCTTTATTCTGTATCTCATGTTAACTTAAACCACAGTGGGAACTACACTTGTCTCAACTGCTCGGATCCCATTCACCAACCAGTCTCACTCTATAATCAGCATATTTTTCTTAACCACAGGCAGAAATTAACTATAAGATTTATGGAAGAAGAATAGGGAAAAAAAGAGGGTTATTGTCATATACCTTTTTATAAAACATACACACACACACACATCAACTTTGAAATTAAATTCTTCATGACTAAGCTATAAGATTTCACTCTGGGTTTTTGAAGTCTGCTTTTAACTAAACTGATAATTTGACTTTTTATAATTGTGTAAAACTGCCCAGGGGCTCTTCTCATAGTTCAAAGAGCAATGAAGACAATGAAAAGTGATTTCACAAGTGGAAGTTTTTGTGCTATCTCAGAAAGGATGCATTAAACAGATATGCTGGATCAAAATATTTTGGTTCCTATCACCACAGCAGCAATGCAGATGTTTCAGAGACCAAGAAAATGAATGGTACAGTTCATAGTCTGTTCTGGTTTCTAAGCCATAAAGTTTATGTAGATAAGGTTTAGTAATAGATCTTTCCACATGGTTACGGTTACATAGACTGTTAATCATTATTAGTCAATTCCAAGCATTATTAGTCATTTCCTGGTGAAATCGACAGCAGCAGTAAAGTTAGAAAATGATGACAGGGTGAGTCTGGGGCAGCCCTGTGAGCACTTAAAGGGCTCTTCCTCCAATATGCAGAGAGCAGCTCATTCATTTCACTCTTTACTGACCTTCTTGCAGGCAGTGCCAGGCACTGTAGAGTTCATGGAAATATCTCTGACTTCTGTCCTATGAACAACTGCTAAGCGATTGCAGCTACACTGCATAGCACTGTATAGCATCTTGTTCCAATGGATGAGAAGGTCCACACATTGAGCCAAGTCCTACTCACCAATGTGGGCAGTATTTTCTATGTTTTTGCCAGTTGATCTGCCATCCAATCCTTAGCCTCTACATTTTCTCACGCTCTCCCCTGAGCTTTTAGAGAAATACAAAATGAGTGTGAGTCAAAGTTATTCTCTCTATGGGGTTTACAATCCAATTGAGGTATTAAGACCTACCACCTTAAGGGATCAGAAAAAGAGAAATTGATCGAACCCCAAATCACATGGTACACAAAAGAACTGAGCTCAGAGGAAAGACAGATTACTCTGGGCTTGATTACTCAAAGAAATATTCATGGAGGAGGTGGGCCTTAAAGGAGGGACCTCCTCCAGTTGCTGCTAAATTGGTTTGTAGTCAATTCCACATCTCACCGGAGTTGCCTGCCCAATTAGCATATGAATTAAACTTCCTTGATACAATCAGGCAGTCAGTGAAGTATATCACCAACTAGTTCTCTTTAGTCATTAGGTGATGGCAGGTAGTGTTGGCCACCCATCACCCCTAATGACCTTAGAGGATCCCCAGAGCAAGAACCAGGCCATGTCTTATACAAGGCAAGCATGTTCCAGCCATTCTATAATATTTGGGCCAAAATGTGAGTTGTTTTAAATTCTTGTATCACTTGATTGCAGAGCAGGCAATGAGAAAACAGGGTGACATTTTAGGCCAAATATTTAGCAGTCTGCAGAAACCTTTGCTTGAGATGCTATTTCTGGTGTATCTACAACATCAGAGAAACTGTCTCCAATTTAGTCCCTTAAGCTTTTTGAATTAGGTCTTCCAGAAGAACTTGGAATGAGCATACTGACAGAGATGAAAGATCCATGGCAGCTTTAGCCCCAAAATGAACATCCCAACACCACCCTCTTTCTCCAGCCCTGTCCTCGCCTGTAGCAGGCTGTGTTCAAATTCCTCTATGATAAGAACCTGTTTGTTTAAGAAGTTTTGGGCTGGGATCATACAACTTCCACTGTTAACTTAGGCTCAAGCTGACCTTCAGTAGCAGAAATTTCTCCTTGCATTCTAATCTAAATAACTCCATCCGTAGTTTTCCATTCTATATATACAATAAATATGGAAAACTTATATTTGTTACCCCATGAATAACTTTAAATGCCCAACATGGATAATGCACTTCAAGTGCATACGATAACTAATAAAATAACCTGTCATAAACAGCATTTTATTTCTTTTCCTTGGGGGTCTTCAGTATTTTAGATGTCCTATCCCATCTAAAGTCCCATCTAAAACTGTACGAACCTTGGAAATTATTCTCCAACTTAAGGCACAGATATATATTTTCCCTGATATAGGTAAAAAAATCTTAATTTTGTACATAAATTAAGAAGTAATGATAGAAAGTTGCTTCCACTCAGATTCAAGGCAGCAGAGAGAAGCTATGTCAGTCAGTCTGCCTGCTGGAAATTGATTGACCCTTCTCCTTCTCTTAAGGTACAATTGTTTCTGCCTTGAAAACCCAGGCACACATTCCTTTCCCTCCAACATTCTTCAGAATTGTCCGCTTGGCTCGGATTGGCCGAATCCTGAGACTTGTTCAGGCAGCACGAGGAATCAGAACTCTCCTTTTCGCGCTAATGATGTCTCTTCCCTCTCTATTCAATATTGGTCTTCTACTCTTTCTGGTTATGTTTATTTATGCCATTTTTGGTATGAACTGTTTTTGCAAAGTGAAGGAAGAGTCTGGAATTGATGACATATTCAACTTCAAAACTTTCAAAGGCAGCATGCTCTGCCTCTTCCAGATAACCACATCAGCAGGCTGGGATGCCCTCCTCAGCCCCATGTTGCAATCAAAAGACTCATGTAACCCCAAGTCAGAGAACTGTCACCTCTCTGCCATAGCCATAACCTACTTCGTCAGTTATATCATCATCTCCTTTCTCATCGTGGTCAACATGTATATTGCTGTGATTTTAGAAAACTTCAATATAGCCACTGAAGAAAGTGAGGACCCTTTGGGTGAAGACGACTTTGAAATATTCTACGAAGTCTGGGAAAAGTTTGACCCGGAAGCAACACAATTTATCAAATATTCTGCTCTTTCTGACTTTGCTGATGCCCTTCCTGAGCCTCTCCGTGTGGCAAAGCCAAATAAATACCAATTTTTAGTCATGGACTTGCCCATGGTGAGCGGAGATCGCCTTCATTGTCTGGATATCCTGTTCGCTTTCACTGCTAGGGTACTTGGTGAGTCCAGTGGCCTGGATAGCATGAAAGCAGTGATGGAGGAGAAGTTCATGGAAGCCAACCCTTTCAAGAAGTTATATGAACCCATAGTCACCACCACCAAGAGGAAGGAAGAGGAAAGATGTGCTGCTGTAATTCAAAAGGCCTTTCGAAAGTACATGATGAAGACCAAGTGTACCTTGGAAGACAGGCCTCATTCACCCCTCCAGACACTCTGCAATGGAGACTTGTCCAGCTCTGGGGTGGCCGAGGGCAAGGTCCACTACGACTGAGCCCCTCACCTCCACCCCTACCTCACAGCCTCAGAGCCTTGCCTCCAGCCTCTGAGCTCCAAGGGGTCCACAGCTCAGTGTGCGAACAAGCAGTGGACTCACTGAACTAGCCATTCCATTTTTCTTTTTCTGGCTAAAAGAAATGGTGTTTCTGAGTTCACTTCAAATGGTTCTTATAGAGATATAAGATAAGGCTGCCCGACTATAACCACCGGTACTGTTTTAACCAGGAAAAAGACACTAGAATGGGCTGTAGAGCAGGGGTCTCCAACCCCTGGGCTGCAGACCACACTACCGGTCCGTGGCCTGTCAGAAACTGGGCCGCACAGCAAGAGGTGAGCAGAGGGTGAGCCAGCAAGATTTCATCTGCCGCTCCACATCACTCGCGTTCCACCCGAACCACCCCTCCGCAACCCAGTCTGTGGAAATACTGTCTTCTGCAAAATTGGTCCCTGGTGCCAGAAAGGTTGGGGACCGCTGCTGTAGGGGACACTAATGTGAGGATTGAAGCACAGTTCAAATTATATCAAAAGAAACTAATAAGAAACAGAAAACATTAACATTTTAAATTGTGTTTTTCCAAATGTTCTTAAGTACAGTATCCAACACCTTTGTTTGATGTTTTCCCCAATAAAATATATGGCTTATCACACATAACTCTTCTGCATGCTAAGTGAAAATTCAAAACCTGCCAATAAATACTTATTGCAGATTTTTTTTTAACCAGCATTAAACTTTTGGGGTTTATTTCAAACCTAAAAGCATGGTCATGACTTGTCAGTTACCACCGTATCTTTCACCAGCTGCAATCTCTGTTATATATTTCCAGGGAAAAAATAAATAAATGAGACTTTCAGTTTGCATTTCATTCAGACACTACACTAAAAATCCTCTTGTTTGGTGGCTGTGTGAGTAGTGGTTTAAATGTGGTACTTTGCTTGGAATTAAAGGCGGGAGCCAGTGGTGTGCTGATAAGTGTATAACAATTGCTCTTCAGGAAAAAAAAGCCATGATTTGTAGCATTTACTGATTTCTGTGGTGAATACTCCCATCATGACTGATTTCAAGCTACCAACATGTTTCTGAACGTAGAGTTGGGAAGAGACGTCCACAATCAGTTCTCGCGAGCTGCCCGGAGCTGGCTCAGCACACCACTGGCTGGAACCAGTAAGACAGTCTCACTTACCTCTGGTTAAAATATCTGCAATGCGCAACGTGGATGGAGAGAGCAACCCCTTAACAACACCTGGACCCCAGGGCAGGGGAGCCATAAGACATACTGGTTAGCCGGTGACCTCAGTCATTTGATGAGCCCTACATTCAGTTCTGGCTGAATGTCTGCATCAAACACAGCCCAGAGAACAACCAGGTCGATCAGAAGGGCCTGGCCCCAGGAGTAGCCCAGGACCTCCCTAAAAACTGGAGATGCCCAGAGGCCAAACAAGACATTAGCTGGACTGGGGACAAAGAACTACACTGTGATAATCTAGGCTTGGAGGAGAACCCTGCAGAAATAGTCCTGGAATCCTGTATCTCAGACAGACTGGAGGAGTTGATGTGTCTGTAAGCAGCCTGGAGTCTGAGGCCTGAGCCTCTGCCCTGCCCTTCACTGTCCAGTGGAGGTAAGGCCAATGCCAGATACTGTGGTGCACGGAGGGGGTGCTTATTTACAATGTGCACAAGATCTAACCGTGACTCAATGTATTCGTGTCCAGGGCCTGAGTTTTGTAGGCAGCCTTGTGCTCTGGAGCGTTGGCAAAAAGTAGTAATATCATTATCTAATTATTATCAATATCTAATTTTTACTTAGCATTTGCTATGTGTCAGGCACTGGCTAAGTGTTTGCCACGCATAATCTCATCTGTACCTCACAATAGCCCGGTGAGTGTGCTGTCACTCAGCAGGTGGAGCCTGAGCCTCTGTGCCATGCTGAGGCAGGGGAATGGCCAGAACAAGGGCACTTTTGAGACAGGGCCACAGGGCTCCCATATAGGGCTGCAAGAGCCTTGTGGAAATCACCAGTTCTAAAGTCATGGCCAGTTCTGCTTGAGGCCCTGGGGATTACCTGTGTCTTCCCTAAAAGATGCCTCCGATTATGAACTCTGGGTGTTTTATGGATCCCTACCAAGTCTTCTGGAAAAGATGGCTGGCCCTGATTCTACTAGGGATATCCCCTGGCTGAAGGTAAGGGAGGGTCTGGAAGGACATGGTCTTGTCTATTCCAGATTACAATTTAGGGGCTTGAATATAATCTGTTCTGTGCAATAGCTTCTGCCCTTCTCACACACACCTGTCCACCCCCACATGGTCCCCTTTCGCCAGTGCTGGATTCCTGGAGCCAGCTTCTGGGGAGAGCACAGGATCCCTCCCTCTGGCTTCTGCAAGAGGCTGAGCCATGCTTCCTTCACTAGATGGCAGCAAATGCCCAACATGTTCTTTTCTGAACGCTGCACAGCATCTCTCTGTATGAGCCTAGAGCTCAAAGAGCCAGAGGGCTAAAGGTGGAGAAGAGAGCCAAGGCAAGGAAGTGTTTAATTACCTTGGATGGGTGCTAGAGAACTCACACTCCCCAGAGACAGCTCTCACTGTGCAAGGAGCCAGGATACTCCCGAGAGGCAGAGATGTTGGTCTGAGCTCTGTCCTCCTGGGGCCGTGCTGAATGTCAACCGTAGACAGCCCTACAGGCACATGAAGCCAGTCCCCTGTCTTCTGAGCCTTCTTTTCTCCAGGCAAATCAGCCCCTGCTCAATTCAGTCAATAGACAAGTTCCGGAGGGCCAATGCAATACCACCTTGTGCAAACTGCTTCTAACCAATGGCTCTTGACCTCAAGAGTATATATGCTAATTGGGAGGAGAATTAGACAGGTGTTTGTGTGATGACAATACAATGCAAAATAACAAGTGCATGAACCAGGACACAGCTCTGCTCTCAAAGTGTGAGTGGAGACAGGCTCACAGGAAGGCTTCACAAGAGAGAGGGGGGCATCTGAGATGAGCTGGGTAATGTGTGGGATTGTGACGGATGGAGGTGGTTCGGGAGGGTGTTTGAAGGGGAGGAGACAGTATAGGCAGCACCCTGGAGTGTAAGGAGTGTAAACAGTGGAAGGAAGCACGAGCTCCTCAATTGACTGGGCTCAGAGTATAGACAGTGGAGCAGCAGCAGCTGAATCTAGAAATGGACAGTTTTGTGGAGAGCCTCGAATGCCAGAGCGAAGGGTGCTAACATATTTAGGTAATAAGGAGGCATTGACAGTGTTTGAGCAGGGGAGGAAATTAACTGGACAGAGTATTCAGGTGGAATGGAGGAGAAAGAGATCAGAATGCGGATCCTGGTGCGGAAGAGGCACTGAGTGAGGACGAAGGCAGGGGGCAATGCGGTGTGACTCAGATACCTGTGCCAAATGCCTGTCCATGGGGGAGGTGTCTAGGGAGGAACCTTAAGATTTTGGGCCAGGGTGACAATATAAATGGCAGCACAAGTTACCAAATTAATGAGCCTAGGAGGGATAAGGTTTTTTTCATTTATTTTTGTTTTCATGAAGGAAGAAGAAAATCTAAAAATCAACTCGGTTTTGAACATTTTGAAGGTTTAAGATGCCAGGTCCAAGTGACAATGTTCAGCCAGGCCTGGAACTTGAGGACATGGCCTGGACAAGAGTCCTCAGCACAAGGGTGACATTTGAAACCCCGGGAGCAGACTAAATCGTGGAGGGGTGAGCATACCAGAGGACTCACCCTGGGGGCCATGCTCTCAGACAATAAAGGTGAGGAGACGGTTCAGAGAAGGGTGTGGGGAGGTAGGTGAAGGTAACACCACGACACACATCGTGGGCACAGAGCAGCCTTCACAAGAAAGTCATAGCCAACAAGATGAGATACATGATCCCACCTTTTCATCCCTTCCACCAAGAAGCATTCAAGAAGCCAGGGCACAGCGTGGTGGTGTTCCAGGAAGGGATCCCTACCCTTTCATGGAGCAAGCGTGAGAGCTTGCCTCATAAATAATCCAGACTCAGGAGCCAGCTGTTCAGGAGAGCTCTCTTGGAATGTCAGCTACTAGCACCCAGTGTCCTTAGAGAGGCTGCAATCCTGTACAGCTCCTCCTGCTCAAGGAGAGGGAGCCACTGGTCCCAGATGGTTGTTGCCTGACAACCCAGATGGAACCTCCAGGGTCATTCAGTGGGCAATCCTGTCCCTCACTGCCCAGGAGTCATCAAAGAGGTGGTGAGAAGACAAGTGCAATAAAAAAACATTTATTGAGCATTTATTCTGGACTTAGTAGCCACTTTCCAGTATTACCTTGTTTAATCTTCACAACAGCTCTAGTAGGGATAAACTATTTTGAATCTTCATTATTCTGATGAGAAAACTGAGGCATGTAGAGTGAATAAGAAGCTTGTTCAAGGCGACGTAACCAATAAGTGGCCCTGACAGAATTCAAACCCAAGCAGTCTGGCTCCAGTGCTTAAGCTATATCACCACTGTAGCACACAGAAACGGTGTGATTGAAGTTGAAGGGAAGGTACAGAGTTTTTCTCGTTATGACCGGCGATCTTTTACTATCCATTTCTTCTCCTCTGGAGACAATGCATGTCTTCAAAGTTCTTACATTGTGGAAACATCCTCTACGTGGGAGGTGCTATGCTTCCTCTCTAAATTTAACAGCCTCAATTCTATGTACTCTGTTCTCTAATACTTTGATGTAGTTTCAATCCTTTTATCATTTTCTCCCTTCTTCTCTAGGCAAACTCTGGTTAATCTATATCCTCTAGCATCTGGCACCCAGGGGGCAAGAGAGGGACTATCCCCTCCCTTTGGACAATATATCCCTATTAACGTAGACTTCAAGTGTGCTAGTCAAACAGTGGTGGTATCAAGAGGTGACAGTGAGGGTGCTGATTTAGTCTTCCTTAATCTCCATCAGTCCCCCAACCCAAGCCACCCTGAACGACCATACGGTCTAACTAAAAGCATTGTATCCTCTGTGCCATTACAGCTTCAAGTCTCCTTACCTCCATCCCATACTCTAAGCTCTTTCTGTATTTTAATATCACTTTTGGAGCCAAAACACAATGATGGCTTATACTCTTTTTCTTTTCCCCCCAGCTCTATTGAGGTGTAATTGACAAATGAAAATTGTATATATTTAAGGTGTACAGCATGATGGTTTGAAATACATATACACTGTGAAATGATTCCCATGGTCAAGTTAATTCTCACATCAATCACCTCACATAGTTACCCTTTTTTTCCTTTTGGTATACTGAGAAAACTTAAGATCTACTCTCTTAGCAAATTTCTAGTATGCAATACAATATCATTAACTACAGTCACTCTAGTGTGTGTTAGACTCCACAGAACTTATTCATCTTATAACTGAAAGGTTGTACCCCTTGACCAACATTTCCCTAATTTTCCCTCCCCACCCCCTACCCCCAGCTCCTGGTAACCACTGTTATACTCTCTGGTTCTATGAGTTTGACTTTTTTAGATTCCACATATAAGTGAGATCATGCAGCATTTATCGTTCTGTGTCTGGCTTATTTCACTTAGCATAATGTCCTCCAGGTTCATTCAAGTTATTGCAAATGGCAGGATTTCCTTCTTTTTCATGGCTAAATGATATTCTATTGTACGTATATACAGGACGTTTTCTTTATTCATCCATTTATGGACATTTAGGTTGTTTCCTTGCTTTGGCAATTGTGAATAATGCTGCAGTGAACACTGGAGTGAAGACATCTCCTCGAGACTGTGATTTCATTTCCTTTGGATATATATTGAGTAGAGGGTTTGCTGGATCACATGGTTGTCTGTTTTGAATTTTTTGAGGAACCTCCATATAGTTTTCCATATTAGCTGTACCATTTTACCTTCCCACCAACAGTGTACAAATGTTCTCTTTGCTCCATACCCTCAGCAACACTTGTTATGTCTTGTCTTTTTTTACAATAGTCATTCAAATAGGTGTGAGGTGATATCTCATTTTGGTTTTGATTTGCATTTCCCTGATGATTAGTGATGTTGAGTACCTTTTCAGGTACCTGTTGGTCATACATATGTCTTCTTTGGAAAAATGTCTACTCAGGTCCTTTGTCCATTTTTTAATTGGGTTGTTTGTGTTTTTGCTATTAAGTTGTATGAGTTCTTTACGTATTTTGGATATTATCACCTTATCTGATACATGGTTTGCAGATATTTTCTTCCATTCTGTAGGTTGCCTTTTCCTTTAGAAAGAAGAAAATGTAAACTAAACTATAGTGACAGAAAGTAAATCAATGGTAATCTGGGGATAGGGGAAGGGTTGGTAAAAAGGGCAGATAAAGGGGCATGAAGAAACTTTGGGGGATGGTGGATTTGTTTACTATCTTGATCGTGGTGGTTTTCATTTGTAAAACCATCAAGTTTTACAAGTGAAAAATATATGTCTAGGGACTTCCCTGGTGGTCCAGTGGTTAAGACTCCACGCTTCCAATGCAGGGGGCACAGGTTCAATCCCTGGTTGGGGAACTAAGATCCTGCATGCCGTGTGGTATGGCCAAATACATACATATATATATATATATTTATATATATATGCCAAAATTTATCAAATTGTACTCTTCAAATATGTGCAGTTTGTGGTATGTCAATTATACTTCAATAAGCCTGTTTAAAAAAAAAGCCCTTGAGTTTTTTGAATCTAAATGGAAGTCTCAGTATGCCTCTGGAGCTCTTATTTTAGCACTAAATCTGAAGGGAGAGGCTGCTGGGGAGACACATCAAACAAAGGTGATATCTTGCCTGGATGTGTAGAGTGGCTGCCTCAATATTTGGAAAGAAACCTTGGGATAAGAATTGGGATAACTCCTTCATTACGGAAAGACAAAGCTCAAAACATTTCAAGACATCATCTTGTATAGCTCCTCATTATACAGATAAGAAAACTGATGCCCAGAGATTGGTTGTGATTTATACCAGGTCCATGATTGATAGTAGGGCAGGTTTAAGGACAAAAAGATGAGTGGACATGGCCAGGGGTTGGGGGGCTGCTCCCTATGAGCAGGGACTAAGTCCTCTGTCCCTTCTCCCCACCCCCGCAGTAGTTACTCATTGCATAGTCGTGACTGCTTAAGGGCCGTCACGCCTTTGAGTGGGTGGTCTTAGCTCCCGTTCCCCACCCCCGAGAATTAGTGAGAACCAGGTGGCCACTGAACACTCAGTATCCTGACCTGCAGTCTCTCCCAGGGCCTCACCCTTCTTCTGCCTCCCAGGGGAGGGCTCCATCCTGCAGCCTGGAAGATGGGCTTTTCTGCACCCCAGACGCTGCCCCAAGAGGCAGGAAATGCCAGGCACTTTCCTTCTCCCTACAGACCTTGTGAGCTCATTCTGGTAAAAGTTTAATGCCTAAAGTCAATTACACTTAAGAATGCTCTGCTGAGCCCCACAGCTCAGTGGCTCTTTTCTCAGAGCCACTGGGGCCTGTAGCTGCCTTCCTGCTCCCTTGATGAGATGCTGAGAAAACTTCCCTGCCCTTCCTCACAGTGCAGCGGGGGCCTGAGCTCTGCTTTGCCACCAACTTGCTGTGTGACCTTGAGCAATGCCCATGCCCTCTCTGGGCCTCACTTTGACACTAACAAAAAGGAAGCTGAGAGGGCATGCTCAACTTGCTCACCCTTGCAGCCCCTCATCTCTGGGTGAGAAGAGCAAGAACAAGAGGACACATCAAGATTGGAGGCCTGAAGGGGAATGGTCAGGAGCAGAAATGCCCAAAATACCCTGAATGGGCTCTGAAGTGCAGCCTGCAGCCCCAGCCAAGTCTTGAGGTGACTGTGGCCCCTATGAACAGCTTGGTGACAACCTCATGAGAGTCAGAAGCACCCAGCTAAGGCACCCCCAGATTCTCATCCTGGAGAAACTATGTGAAATCATAAATGTATATTAAGTTGCAAACTGTTGGGGTAATTTGTAACACAGCAATGGGTAACTAAAGCAACTGCATCCACAGTCTGTAAATAGTCCTTCATTCAAGTTTCCTGAACCACCTGAGGAGGATTCTGCTTTCTGACTAGTACAAGGGCTCAAGGCAGCAGCTACTCCACAACTGGCATGGAAAATATTCAATATCTGATGGCTTTTCTCCCCAAGAACAAAAAAATAACATGGGACTTCTATTTGCTCTAGGACTTGGCTGCTGTGGCTGTACTGATGTGCTCCATATGAATATCTTCTGACCCATTCATCAGATCTGGGCTTCTGGGGCAGAGCTGCTGTCCTTAGTGAGGGCCTTGGACAGGGAGAGCCTATGGATTGAGGAGGGAATAGGGCCAGGGGAGCGGAGGAGGGCGGCGGGCGGGAAGGGAGAAAAAGGAAGTGAAAGGCAGACAGATAGGGAGCTCAGAGGCAGAATAGAAGATTCAGGTCTGAGTTAGTCCACAAGAACCCAGGAAGACATCTTCCCGGTCTCCACCGGCTCATCAAATGGGATCAAGATGAGAGCCAGAGAGAGTCCAGTACAGGTAAGAGTCCCTGGACTGGCAATTCTGTGTGGTTAATTTAGCATTTCTAGGTGAGTTTTCTTCAAGGCGCTAAATCCTGACAGTGTTGGACTCTCAGCCTCACCGTGATGTCTGTCTCTGCAAGCCAGCATGGGCCCCTCAGAGAGCTCCGGCCTAGAGAAGACAGCGTCCCCTCCGTGGGCGGGGCACTTTCCTCCCTGCAGTCAGCCGGCAGCCTCATATTACTGCGCGGGGGTGGGGGTGGGCCCCCGGGTGCCGCCGCCCCCACCCCCCGGGGCCCCCGCTTTGTACAGCTGAGCAGCGTCGGGGCGCCCTCTGTGAGTCATTTCCTGTTATTCTCCTCAGAGAAGTCCTGCCATTCTTTAAAGCAAGATTTGACATTTTTACAGGACTAACTTCTGGGGCCTTTTTGTCAAGAAAAGAAGCAGGGATACTTTCTTTTATATTTACAAAGCCATTAATTGGCTTCTTTATAAAATTAGACTCCATTATAAGCTCAATCAGAGTGGGAGCACAGCTTTATTTAGTCCAAAACATCAAACAGTCTTAAAGGATTCTTTTAAATAACGAAGTGCTCAGGGGCAAGAAGACTAGTGAGGTAGGCTCCGGCCGCCTTCTCCAGCTGAAAGCCGGCAGCATTGACTCCGTGATGCATCTGCTGTTCACCTGTGCATCTCAGGTGTGCCCACCTCTGCCCTGGAGAGGGAGAAGGGCAGGAAGGAGGGGTGGTCCAGAGCCATCACCGGAGCGCTGCCTGCAGCTGCGCTTCTGGCTCCAGGGACCCATCCAGCTCCAGAGAAGTGCCTGATGAGGAACCCCCAAGTCTGATGCCGGCTCCAGACCTAGCCCAGGCACCCACAGTACCAGCCGCGTGGCTCACCACCCTGTGTTCTGCCAGTCACTGAGCTTTCAAAGGGAGTTTATCTCCCCTCAGCCCAACCCAAGAAACTCCAGGAATCAGTGGTCTCCCATCATCCACATCACAGGCTGGGAACCTGGGACCAGTTGCCTAAATGACTTTGATTTCTCATTTCAGAGCACACAGAGCGTCTAGTGCAGGGTTTCTCAAACTTTAGCGTACAGATGCCTCACCTGGGGAGGTTGCCAAAATGCAGACTCTTCTTCAGTCACTCTGGGTTTGGGGGGACTGCTGAGTTTCTGCATTTCTTCCAGGGTAATGCTGATGCTGTTGATCAAGACCATACTTTGTAGAGCGAGGATCTGGTGCAAACCCTTCCTGTAAACGGTTGGGAAGACCGAGGCCACAGGGGGAGAGTGACTTTCCCAAGATACTTCATCAGGCTGGAGGAAGGGTCTCAGGTGAGCACATCTGTCTCCTGTCACCTGGCCTCCCTTGTGATTCAATCCCATGGCTCTAGAGGGAAGTGCATCTGAAACTTTAATGCACCTGAATCACCTGCGGCCTGGTTAAAATAAAGATTCAGTAAGGCAGCAGGGGGACTGAGAATTTTCATTTCTAGCAAGCTCCCAGGTATGCCAGTGCTGCTGGTTCTTAGTGGTGAGGCCATGGACATCATACTTTATGAGGTGCTGTTACATGCATTAGCTCCTCTGAGGCTCACAGCAGCCATGGGACATGGTCAAGCCAAAGGTATTTATTCTCCCCCAACATAGGTGCTTTCCTACCTGAGGCCAGCCCAGAGACGGGCTGTGCTATTGAGGCTGCTGCTAGAAAGAGTTTAAGAGCAGGGCCAGGCTCACCTCAGGCTTCTGATGGTCAAGCCACTTACAGCTTAGTCTCTATGAAAGTGTTCCCCAGGGCTATCCTTAACTACTGGGACTGAAGTAGCCAAGGCAAAGTAAAGTTGTGGCAGAGGTGGTGAGGGGCTTACCCAATATCCACTCTCCTCTTTCGTTAGTAAAAGAAATCTGATTTTATTAGAGGTGTCAAAGTGCCTACCTTAAAAAAAATACGGTTTTAGGGCTTCTCTGGTGGCGCAGTGGTTGAGAGTCTGCCTGCCGATGCAGGGGACGCGTGTTCGTGCCCCGGTCCGGGAGGATCCCACATGCCGCGAAGCGGCTGGGCCCGTGGGCCGTGGCCGCTGAACCTGTGCGTCCGGAGCCCGTGCTCCACAGCGGGAGAGGCCACAGTGGTGAGAGGCCCGCGTACCACAAAAAAAAAAAAAAAAATACGGTTTTAAGTGCCCACCTTAAAAAAATACAGTTTTAATTCTACCTTGAACCTAGGAGTAGACTTGCTCTAAGTTCTGGCCAATGAGTTATTGGGACATTGCTGAATGAGGCTTCTAGATAAGCTCCTTAAAAGAGGGGGCTAAATCAGTTGATATATGCCTTTTTATCCTTTACCACCTCCTCCTCCTACCTGCCTGGAATACAGATGTAATGGTGGGGCTTCAATAGTCATCTTGTGACCATGAGGCGAACTAAAGAATAGAAGCCACATCCTCAGGATGGCAGAGGAGAAAGATAGAAAGAGTGTGAGACCTGAGGGGATCATGGCTCTGCTGCACTAGCTCTGAACCACCTACTTCTGCACATCACATTACGTTAGAGAAAAAGAGATGCAGATTCTTTAAGCCAATCTTTAGCGAGTCTCTGTTTCAAGTGACTGTGGGGAATTTCTAACTGATACAATGGTTCTGTCATCAACTTTGAAGGGTGACACAACATTTCCTATGTATTCCATTCCCAGAATGAAATAATAGAATTTAAATTGAATTTAAAATGACCAGAAATAGATAAATTTGAACCAGAGAGGGTGCCGCTGGGTCTGTGAGTGCAGTCTTCTCCCAGCCCTGTGCCATCCTTATTGCAAGGACTCTGCTGCTGTCTCTGGGCCAAAAACATGGCAGACAATGGCAGCTGCATGGGTCTCACATCCATGCTACCCAATAGTAGCGGGGTGACCTTGGACACAGTCCTCAGTCTCTCTGAGCTTTAATCATTTTAAAAATGAAGACAATAATGACCATACCTATTTCATGAGGCAATTATGATCCTTAAGTGAGATATGGCTCAATTAGTATTAACATTGCTATGTGTTAAGTATTTATTGATGTATATTGTTAGATTTCGAAGGGATTTGATGGGGATACAAAGATGACAAAAGAGTAGTCCGCTTCCCCCAAGGAATCTCCAATCTCATTCCTTTAGTCTTCATTCTTTGACTCTTGTTGCCTGTCTTTGATTGTTAGGAAATCATTTGGATGCTGCCAGAGAAACAGCTCTGCATCCTGGGACCCAGCCCCACAAGCATCTGGATGGACATTCTCCTGAGAGTCCATTTCCCAGGGTCCCTAGGGACTCTGCAAGGTGAGTTCTGAACGGGTTTCTCTAGTGTTCTGGACAGTGCAGAGGTCTTTAAGAAACTGGTCACCTCAGTGTCTTGCCTGGCCTTTCCATTTTGTCTTAGAAAAGTTTGTCCCTAAGTCAGTTTCCTTGGCATTAGAATGAGAAAGATAAAACCACTAGTGACTCAGGGCTGCTGTGAGAGCTCAAGGAGGCTTGTAGGTGAGAGATTGGGTGTGCTGCCCATCACCCGGGGACAGTCAGTGTCCGTCCTCCTTCTGGTGAGTCTGCCTGTGGGTCCTGGCCGCATGCAGCCCTCCTCTGCATCTCTCTGGCTGAGGGTCCACCTGCCAGGCCCCCCTGCAGCTGCCCAGAAGGTTGGTCGTGGAGAAATGCAGTAGCCCCCACGGTGCTGGGCCTAGAGGAAAAGGAAGAAGGGGGAGTCACATGAATAATTGCAGCAAACTGACACTTACCCAAGTAAATGGGTCACTCCCTGGCAAGGCAGTCAGGGCAGCGCTGCCTCTGATGTCTGACTGTTGAGGCCCATCTGTGCCCACCCCAGCACTGCTCCCCAGAGAAATACCTGCATAAGGGAACCTTTCCTTCCCTCTTTTCCGAGAGCTGCCTCGTTCTGCTCCAATGCCTGGTTGGGGCTGTCCCGACACCAGCCAGGTCAGGAAGAGCCCCCCAGGTACGGGAAGGAGGGAGAGCATGGTTTGGGGGCCAGGACCAGCTTCCTTCCCATGCTCTCTCTCCACCCTGGTTGTTTAGCCATGGCCAGAAGGACACATACACACACTTGCTTTTCCCAACCAGGGAGGCTCCCAGGTGATGGCTGAAGGGTTTTGGGAGTGAGTTCAGGGGACGACCCAGAACTTGCTTAGAACATTTCATCAGAGGAACCCGGGAGCCACTCTTGGTCCTCCTGGCCATCCCAGCCCCTCGGATGTCACTCGGCAGCTCCCTTCTCACTCGCAGCTCCACCACCTTTGTCCTCATTTCATTCTGGGAATTAAGTGCAATAACCATGTAAGCCTCTTGGCATGTAATAAGCAGTGTCGGCTGGATCACTGTTAGTGTTGGTGCTATTCTCCCTGCTTTCACCGTCTGTCATGGCCTCAGCCTTCCTCCTTGGGTCAGAACAGCTCACTGGAGAAGTCAGTGCTGACCATGTCCCTGCCCAGGGCAGGGTGCACAGCTGCCGGGTCTCAAAGAAATGCATGAAAGCACTCCCCACTTTCCTAATGGCTCATGGATAAATCTCAGTCAAGCACTGTAGTTTTAATGCTGCTGAGGGAGCGGTCTCTGGATCTTCTCCCCCGACACTGCATCTGGTGGCCACCCATTCCCATTCTGAGCTTGATGGTGAGAGCTGGATGCTGTGGTCCACGCTTATCATTAGAGGGGGGAGGACGTGTGAAGCTGCCCACTGGCCGGGCACCAGAGCTCTGGGCTGGGCTTTTTATCCGATGTCGAGGGAGAACAGGCCTCCCAATGCTGACAGGGGTTACCTTGGTGTCTGAGAATGTGTGCACATATGTATGTGTGTGTACGTATGTTTCCCTAGGGCTTCCAGATCTACCACACATTTTCTGATGAAGTACATGGTAATTTTATGGTTAGTAGAACCAAGTAAATTATAAGATATAGTTGGAGCAGAGGAACCAGGCCCACATCAGATGAGAATGAAAAGAGCAGGGCCAGTGTGGGAGTCATGGGTGTGGGGGATCTGTTCCTGCCCTGGAACCTGCCTGCTGTGTGACCTTGGGCAAGTACCTTCCCCTCTCTGGGCCTCTGTTTCCTCATCTGTGAAACAAGGAAACGGATTAGATGAGCTCTTGGTTCTCTCTAGCGTTGACATTCTATGATCCTCTCATTCTGGTGGAGACACTCTGGATCTCTTTTGGTCCCGTTACTTTTCAGACAGTTAGGAAATATGCTCCCTGGCTCTTTCTTGCCTTCCAGGGCTGGGTGACCCTGCATATTGTGCCTCAGGTTCCAGAGACCTAAATACTCCAAGGGAGCTGGTAGGGATAGACCATTAAACTCTGCAGTACAAACTCTCAGCTTCCACCAAATCACCAGCTTTCACCTGTTCCTCCCAAGCCCCTACCCAAGGAGGAGGTACAGCAGCGTCCCATCACAGGCCTGCTGGGCACAGATCACAGAAGACCTCCCCTCCCAGAGCAGAAGGCATGGAGTGGGGCAGGATCAATGGCCTGGGTCTAAGAACGAAGTGAACATTCCCTGGAACTAGGAAGGGGATTTTCTTGAACGATAGAGACCTCAGTACTTTGTGCACTCTCTTCAGTTTGGCTAGGGAGAAATTTTGAGCTAGGGGTAATGAGGGTGTTCAGAGGTCAGGGCAGAACCAGAGCAAAATACACTTGTGATGTTCAAGGGAAGTTGCGTTCCAGGCCCTAGGTGTCCCAGCCCTGGCAAAAGATGTCTTACCAAGCAGGGCACCAAGCAGTCAGTTGCCACCTTCAAGAGACCATGCAGGTTTAAACAATGAGCATGACCATGGTGACTGGTGCAGGTGCAAGGCCAGGGCACCTTCCCAGATGCTCCAGACCTTGTAAGGAAGGCCTGGAGAGATCACTCGCTCCTGGGAGGAGGTAGAGAGAGGAAGCACTCCAGGGATGACTGAGATGAAGTTCTCATTCCTCGGAGGGATGGACATATGTCATTTAATGTCAGAAAAATAAAGTCATATAGCATTACTTGAGTTATAGTGCAGTAAAACCCCTGCTTGCTACATGCTGATCCTCAAATGGTCTGAAACAGGAGGCAGAACTGACATCAGTCATCTCCCTGCAGAAGATCCTTTGCCAGTCTTGGTCCATCTCACTGAACATCCTCCACCATCCTCGGCCAGGTATCCAGGCCCCAGTTCCCTTCCACAGGAGTGGCACCCACTGTGGACTGGTTTGTGTCCCCCGAAATTCATAGTTTGAAACCCTAACTCCCAATGTGGCTGTATTTGGAGATAGAAGATAATTAAGAAGATAACCAAAGTTACAGGAGGTCGTAAGGATGAGGCCCTAACCTGAGAGTGCTGGACTTCTTATAAGAAGAAGAAGAAACACCAGAGATCACAAGTGCACAGAAGAAAGGCCGGGTGAGAACACTGTGGGAAGGTGGCTGTCGACAGCCAGCAGGCGAGCTCTCACCAGAAACGCAACCCTGCCAGGCTTGATCTGGAGCTTCCCAACCTCCAGAACTGTGAGAAAATAAACTTCTGTTGTTTAAGCCACCCAGCCTGTGGTATTTTGTCATGACAGCCCACGCTAATACAGTATCCAAAGTCTAGTGCTTGACACGCTGCATCGGAATCATCCAGAGTGAAATGCACTTGTGAAAAATGCAGTTTCTTGGAATCAACTGCAAACCTAAAAAAAAAAGAAGAAGAAGAAGAAATCCCTAGAAATAGGGCTCTGGACTATACATTTTAGGATCACCCCTGGCAATTTTGACAGGGGCTGCTGGACAGGATACTCCTGTGAATGACATTTGGCTGCCCCTCTGCTGGTCCATTGCTGGGTCTCCATCCATCCTCGCTCTCTACCCTCCCCATCCAGAGGAGCCCAGATACAGCCCTGCCCCTTCCAGGAAAGCTCCAGCCTGTTCAGCCTGCCGTGACCCCCACTCCAGTGAAATCCTTCAATGAATTTTCTGCTCTGAGTGCCAGGAAGCATACCCTAGGGAGATCTGAGATGGTTTGTCATGTTCCAGTCATTTCTGACCAGTGAGAGGGGTTGTGGGCCAGGATACGCCTTTCTCCTTTGCATTAACAGCTGTTTCTCAACAGACACAGTTCCCACCCATCTGCCAGCTGCCCTTCTTCAGCTCAGCTCCAGCTCTGCTGTTTTATTGGCCACAGATGCAGACAGGTTGTTCTAGAATTACATGTGACAAGTGCATGAACCTTCACAGCCAAAACTGTGAGTTTGTTGAGGGAGAGGTCATCTGAGTGCCTCCCCTGGAACGCCAGCTCCATGCACAACTCCTGATACAGAGAGACTCGGTCCCAGCTGGTTCACCACCCCAGCCTTGCTGACCAGCACCTGTCTTCATCTTTCTCCCAGTGGTTGGGTCACAGGTCAGAAGGGCACCATCTCTGGCCTGGGAGAGTAGGTATCTCACTGCCCCTCACAGGAAACTGTCCCTGACCCAATTCTAATCTTATTCTGACTATTGAAGTAATTTCTTTTCACCGTAGAAAACCTGGAAAGCACAGGAAATTAACTGCATTGTTAAAAGTACATTTTCAGAAACCTCCTCTACCAATGCAACTTCATTTGTTCAATCATTCATTCAGCAAATACTTGAGCTAACAGTTCTTTCCCTAAATAAGCATTAGAGAGGGAGAAAATGAAGGTCACAGAGCAATTCTCTTTCTGCACGGAATCACTAACATCATTTTTGATTTAAGATATGTAGTTTATTTCAATTAAATATATATTATACTGAAATGCTCCTTGGACTCGTATTTCATCTTGGATTGAAATATCCATTAACATCCATTCTGTATTTCCTTTGTCCATTTAGATTAAGTTATATTCAGAGCTCCCGATTCTCCAGGGCCTGGCATAGCTCTTAGAGCACACCCTGCTTCTTCCAGCCCAGCTCTGAGTTTTTCCTCCAGCCGAGGACTAAGAGGTTTGAGATCCCAAATGTTTTCTCTTCTTATAAGAATTTCTTCAGCCAACTTCTACTGAATCCATATCAGGCAATGCATTCTCCTCTGAACAGTGTTTTGTAAAGTGAAATGCCATTGTCTCAGGCTGGTGCTTTCTTATGTCACTGCCATCGCTGATTTAGGCATCTTTTCTTCTACCTATTTTTTTTCTCTTACTTTGAAATTATGAAAGTAGTTATCAATTATGACTCTAAAACAATTGTCATTTTAATGAATGTGCATCTATTTCAGAGATAATGTGAGCAACAGTGCACTTCTCCTGCCAGCACCGCCCCCATCCAATCCTATTGTAGCAAGGAACTCAGGGTACAAAATAAAATCACACCTCCTTTAGTATTCAAATTCATGTAACTCCAAGCTCTGTTCTGTTCCCTTTGAGGGGGTCTTTCTTCCCCAGTGCCACTGGTTCATGCAAACTTCAAGAATCTCAATGGTGATTTCACTGTACTTAGTTCATCCAGCCAACTTGGAACCCCAGGGGAAAAGTCATGGTATCAATCCATTTCCTCCCAGATGACTCCTAGACCCTATGCAAATTGTCCCTCTTTCATCCCAGGCACCTTCCTATATCAGGAGTTTTGGTGGGACGTGGTTCGATGAATCTCAGGCCTGCAGAACCCCAAACCTCCCAAACAAATATCCTGTTATACCTTCCCATAGAGCAATGGGCACTCCAGGTCCTGAAGGGCGTCCTTAGTGCCTATGCCTTACCCCCTTGGGTCTCAGCTAAGCTCCAGGATTTAATCTTGGCTTTAGCACTTTTTAGCTGTGTAAACTCTGGGACTACCTCTCTGATACCAGGCTTATTATCTGTAAAGTCTGCACAGAAAGCATATTGAAAATGGCAGCCACTCCCAGTCATAGCTCCTGGAGCAGGAGGGTCATTTCTCACCTGCCTGAGTCAACAGCGGCCAGCCTTGGGAGAGGGGCCCTGCTTGGGAAGCCGATCTCAGAGTCTCAGAAAGCCGGTTGCTGGGGAGGAGGGGCCCGTGGAAACCACCAAACCAGTGCTCCTCACAGCAGGGCCAGGACCTGCTGCTTGTTAGGAACGGAGAACATGACCCACCCCCGACCTCCCCACCAGAGTCAGAACCGCTGGGGTGGAGCCCAGGAATCTAGTTGAACATGCCCTCCAAGTGATTCTAATGTACACTGAGGTTTGAGAAACACGCTCTAAACCATCCCATCTCATCTTTCCCCTACTGCCACCTCCCTGGCCTTTTTACACCAAGGAACCCCGAGACTCAGCCACAGGAGACCAGGTGTCCTGAGTAGTCCCCAGTGGGGTGCCACTCAGCACTGCCTTCTAAACCTGCTCTTAGACCCCCTGTAATGGTCACCAGGCCAGCTCATCTAAACTGCCCTTTGCCCACAACTCAAACTCCCCCTCTCAAGATTCTGCTTCCGAAGCTCGTCTTGCCGTGGCTTCCAAAACAACCAGGCCCCACATCCCAGTAGCTCTGCATGACTTTCCTCTCCTTCCTGCTGAAGCCCACAAGACTACATCCTTCTCTAATCCTGGCCCCTTTACCTGAACTCTCTCTCAATCCCCTCAACACCACGGTTGAGCAGACAGACTAGTTAGGTTCAAGTCCTGTTCCGCAATGGCTGTGTTACTCAGGCGAGTGACTTAATGCATTTGGGGCTCTATTTACCGCTCTATGAAATGGAGGCGACAGCCTCTGTCTCCCAGGGCTGTTGTGAGAGTGAGATGATGTCCGGGCATAAGCCCTCGCCTGTACTGGCCGCTCAGTAAATGGGGGTGAGCATCTTGCTAAAGAATTAGCTGTCAGGAGGTAGAGAAGGAGGAACAGAGTCCACCTCACAGACGGTGCTTACAAGGGAAGAGAAGGGGATGCAAGCACTGGAGGAAGATTACCAAGTGAGTTACATTTCAGGTCCTCAGTGCTTGGCTCCCCACTCCTCCTCCACTTTGACTGAATGGAATTCTGCTTATAAATCCGACAAGTGCATTTCTCAGTGAGGGTATCTTTTCTTTTATGTGTCACTGCTCCACTCCCTAGACCCCAAGGAGAGTCCCAGGCCCTAGCCATGGATGCTTGAGTAGGCAGTAGGTGGCTGGGGAAGACGTGCTGTAAGCCTCACCCTGGTACCTGGGGCTCCTGGCAGGTAGCGACACCTTGTGGACTGGCCTGCCCTTGCATGACTGTCGCATCGTCGTCCCTCAATCTTCCAGCGCAGTTGTGGGAGCTGCAGTGAAGAAGGAGGCCATTCCACCTGGAGGTGAGACATTCTGCACAGGGACCAGACTCTGCCACTTAGGTGCTGGGGACCTGGTCATTTACTTCACCTCTCTGACGTTTGCAACCTCCTCTTCAAAGTGGGATAATAGGTGTGCCTATCTCATAGGATGAAATGAGATGATATAAGTAGAGTGTGAAGGCCTGGAGTCTGCACACATGTCATAGGCACTCAGTAATGATAGTTATTTTTGCTGTTATTATCATCTCCCTGACTCGGGAGGCACCAAGCCTGAGAGGACTTTCCAGACCTCTTACTCCAGACCCATCAATTTTCCAACTGCGAGAGCTGCCCAGGACGAAGTTGTAGATGTAGGCGAGGTATGAACTGTGCACAAGTCCCCTGCACTGAGGACCCACCGCCCAGCTCTGGCAGTGCTGGAGGCAGAGGCAGCTCCCACCTCTTGGGACAACCTCAGCGGCAGGCAGCTGCCTCCAGGTCCTGCTCTTCTGGGGATGGCCCAGCTCTAGCGACCCACTAAGGGGGGGTGTAAAAACCTGGCCACCTGCCTGATGTAGGACGCCTCTGACGTGCATCTGAGTTCCAGAGGTGCCCATGGGTCGATCACAGCTGACCTTTCCTCCTGCCTAATCCTGCCACCGCCCCTTCCTCACAGGTGCTGACCCAGGGCTCTCCTCCGTAGGCTGACCTCCCTCCCTGAGAGTCTTCCTGACCTGTGGCAGGAGGTGGGCAAGGCATCTGTCAGCGGACGGCCATGTCTCCCGGCTCCTGGTTCCTGCCATCTCCACGCAAAGGTACAGAATTGACGCCTTTGGCCACACCTGGTGGGTAGGAGGCCCCTGACTCTGAAAGATTAGTCACAGCCTCTGCGACCTCACCAGAATTTCTGCAGCCACCTCACTGTCCTCCCCACTGCTAATCTCCTCCTCCTTAAATCGGTCCCTTCACAGCATCCTTGGTGACCTTTCTAAGTCCAGCCATGTTGCTTTCCTGTGTAAAATGACTCCTCTTTCCCTATAAGATATAGCCCGAGCTGGGCTCAGTGCCGGGCTCCTGCCCATACCCCAGCCATGCAGCCTCCTCTCAGCTCTTTCCCCAACACCTGGAACTTTGGTATTTCATACAGCATATTCTTTCCTCTTACATTATTGCAGGAGCCCCTTCCTCTGTTTGGAATGCCTCCTGCTCCCCTTCTGAAATGTTTCCCAGAATTGAGCATCCCTCCGGCTTCTTGTTCTTAGTCCCACATTGCTGGCCCCGATGCACTGTCATTGCTAGCTTGATGGACTGTCTTGCTCGCTCCCCTTAAGGGTGGGGACTGTGCCTCAAGTCATCTTGGTGTCCCCAGGCCCTGGCACAGAGGGAATGCCCTGTACATGACACAGCCCCACCGGGCCAAGTTCTTAAATCCACCTTCGGCTGAGGGGTGGGTTAAAGGACTAAGGCATCTGAAACTCAATCTTTCTTCCAAAGTCTCTGAGCTCGAGAGGAGCTGCCTGAATTGCAGGGCAGTTCTGATCTGGGGATCTGACTGCAGGCAGCGTGTGCCCACTGCCGTCCCCATGGGAACTGTGTCAGGCAAAGCTCCAGCTCAGAATGAACAGCGTGCCTCGGGCCTGAACCTGGCAGGAGCCGATGTGGGCACAGGACTGGCTCGGGTCACCCGCAGCCCTCACCTCAGGGGGCCAGAGAGGGGCTGCAGCTGTAGGGACCGGGTGGGCAGGTCGCCATGGAAACCAAGCTGCTCTTCTTTCCCTGGTACTTGGAGTTCTGACAGGAAGGCCAGACTCCACAGAGCGCCCTCACCCCTGGGCTCCTCCTCACCCTCTCAGTCTGTGTCCAGGGCACATCACAGGCTGGGGCTCGGAGGAGCACGGAGAGCAGAGGGACCAAGAAAGTGGCAATGACTCTCTCCCACTGCCATGATTCCTGGGGATGGTTACTGCCTGAAAGAGTTGGCTTGTCCAAGGAGCAGTAACAAAAGGAGGCAAGAATCACATCTGGCGAACCTGTGGTGTCAAGAGCCTTAGAGTGGGAGACCTTGTGTTCTCATCCTTGTCCTCATACTTCAGAGCTGGGGGTCAACCTCTCCATGCCCAGTCTCCCCACATGTAAAACAAGGGCCATTTGATCCACCAGATGTCCATCAAGTATCATTATTGAAAGTAAAGTATAAGCTACAAAGCCCTCGACCATGTAAGGAATTGGTGCAATAGCAGGCTAAAAACGTCATCTGTATTCAAAACAATTAGATAAATGAAAGCATGACAACTCGCTAATGGATTAAAAGGAACAATTCCTTTATTCCTTCGATTAGCCTGAGCTTAGTACCTCTCTATCCAGACAGGCATGGTGCCAGGGGCTGGAGACCCAGGATAAGTCCTGGACCCTGCCCTGGAGGGCCTCCCAGGCTCACAGAAAGGGTTTGTGTTGACCTACTTTGTGGCCAGCACTGTGAAGCATGCCAGAAGAGACAGCCACACTTTTCTCAAGGAGCACAAATAAAACTTCTTAGGGCGATGAACAGAAGATATATGAAACACAGAAGGAAAGTAGTAACTTACTGGGGAAGAAGACCTCCTTGGGTGTCTACTGAGGAAAGGAAGGTTCCTGGGATGAAATAGAGATTGAGTTAGAGGGGGTGAAAAATAATTCTCTGGTTGTCTACAGCAAAAGAAATCTTTGCAAAATATGTTACTTTCTGGAAAATAATTCTCCTTTAATACACTAAAAGTGAGCACCCAGGTCCAGCGTGTGTGTGTGTAGGTTTCCCTCACATCAACAAGCAAATCTGGTTTGACACCCAACAAGCTGGGTGTCTTGCAGTTCAACTCAATTCTGACACCATCTATGCAGAGATAGCATCAGATTCCACATGCTAAGGGCTCAGACCTGCAAGACTGCCCTCCCCTTTAGATGCCGATTGCAAGCCCAGGCTGTCACTTGTCCTTCTGACCAACTGGCTGTAGAGCAGGGGTTCCCACCACCCTCTCCTTGGGTTGGATTAATTTGCTAGAATGGCTCACAGAACCCAGGGAAGCCATTTGCTCATGAGATCACAGGTTTATTATGAAAGAATATAACTCAGGAACAGCCAGATGGAAGAGATACCCAAGGCAGGGTTTGGGGAAGGGGCACGGAGATTCCATGCCCTCTCCCAGACCCACTCTCCCAAATCTCCATGTGTTCACCAGCAAAGAAGCTCCCCAAACTCACCCCATCCTTTTGGATTTTTATGGCGGCTTCATTACAGAGGCACTACTGATTAAGTCATTGGCCACTGGAGACTGATTCAATCTCCAGCCTACTTCCCTCCCCAGAGATTAAGGGGTGAGATCAAAAGTTCCAATCCTCTCATACATAGATGGTTCTCCCTGCAACCAGCCGCATCCTTAGGTACACTCCAAAAGTCACCTCATTAACATAGCAAGAGACACCTTTATGGCTCTCATCACTTAGGAAATTTCAAGGGTTTCAGGAGCTCTGTGCCAGAAACAGGGAGATGAAGATCAAATATATATTTCTATTATAAATCACATCACATACATGCACCACAATGTTCAAAGCAGCACTGTTTACAATAGCCAAGACATGGAAACCACATAATGTCCATCGGCAGATGAATGGATAAAGACATGGTGTATATATACTATGGAATATTAGCCATAAAAAAGAAGGAAATAATTCTATTTGCAGCAACATGGATGCAACTATTAAGTGAAGTAAGTCAGACAGAGAAAAACAAATACCGTATGATATCACTTATATGTGGAATCTTAAAAAATGACACAAATGAACTTATTTGCAAAACAGAAACAGACTCACAGGCATAAAAAACGAACTTATGGTTACCAAAGGTGAGGGGGGGGAGAAACTAGGAATTTGGGATTAACATATACACACTACCATATATGAAATAGGTAAACAACAAGGACCTACTGTGTAGCACAGGGGACTGTACTCAATATCTTGTAATAACCTAAAATGGAAAAGAATCTGAAAAAGAATATGTATGTATAATGGAATCACTTTGCTGTGCACTTGAAACTAACACAACATTGTAAATTAACTATACTTCAATTTAAAAAATCTTAAAATCACATCACATAATGCATTCACTAATTTCTTAGCTTCTTATTTTCTGCGCCCCCCTCCCCCCAATTTAGAATGTAAGCTCCATGGGAACAGAACTTCATCTTTTCATTTCTATAAGCTTAGCACTCAACAAAGACACATCATAGGTTCTTTTGAAGCACTAGTAAAATAAGTAAATACAGAATGAGGGCAGATAGGTATTGAACAAATGACTTGAAGAAATGCTTTATATTCTCAGTGATGTGAATTGGTCACAGAGTAAAATCCTGTCATCAGGCCTTAAGTGAGTCCCAAAATGTTCAGTCATGTAGAATGTGTGTTGCATTATCACGTCTCACCAAGTGACCAGGATAAGCCAGCCGCCAAGGAGGGGAGCCAATCACTGATCGCTGTCTGTCTGAATTTGTATTTTCATGGGATACCTCCTCACAAGGCACATTATCGTGGTCATTTTCAGAATTATTTGTTCGATGTCTGTCTCCCGATTAGACTGTGCGCCCTTGGCACTTAGTTGGTACTCAATAAATATGTGTTGAGTGAATGAAAAATTTCATATGAGGGTATAACATGAGTTTGGTTTGGAGAGTCAGGGAATCTATTCTCAAGGGAGTAATATTCAGTCTGAGGAAGAAGGGTCACTAGAAATGAGTAAGTGAAGGGAAGAGGAAGAAATGTATAAGAAAGAACATCTGTAGAGTCTCCGAGCTGGAAGACAGTGTGGTGTTTTCAAGCATCTGTTAAGTGACCCAGTATCACTGGGGCATGGAAATGGGGGTGAGGTGGGGGATTGTCACCCTGAGGCTAAGAGGTCATGAGAGCTCACGAGCTACTTCTAGGATCTGGGACTTGCTTGTAACAGCGATGGGCAGACAAGGGGTTTTCGGCAGAGGTGTTTTCTGATCAGATTCTATTATAAAGAACATCCCAGGTGTTGTGTGGAGAGTGTGGAGTGGCAGTGGGAAAAACGAGGTTCAGAGAAATTGGATGACTTGTCCAAGGACACAAACGTACCAGCAGCAGAGCCCACCTTCCCTGATATCAACCCAGAGCTGTTTCCCCAGACGATGCCGCTTCTGAGAATTCTGAAGCCTGGGCTATCAGCTGGGAGGAGGAAAGAAAGTGGGAAAAGGGTGATTTCTAAAAGCAGAGAGCAGCCCTTTTCTTGCTGTGCAGATTCTGTCACGTGGTGATAATGGCACTCAGTCCTGAATGAAAGGACTCCCTGCTCCCAGCCAGCACTCCCAGCTACTCCCTCTTACTCACCAGACCAGGACTTGCAAAACAGAGATCCTGGGAGATGGAGCCCTAACCATGGTCCTCAAATATTGTCTTAAAGTACCGTGTTTATTGTAGAAAAAAAATTTTTAATATGAAGAGAGTTTAAAAAAAAAAAAGGAAAAAAGAAAAATTACTCATAATTCTACAATATACATACAAACACATAAACTTTTGGTGTCTTACCTCCCAGACAACATTCTCTGCAGATAGCTAGAATAGTTTTATATTTTCATAAAATATAACAGCCTGTTGTTAATGCCTTTGTATGAACATGTTTTAAAATGTAAAAAAATTTTATTGAGGTATAGTTGATGTACAATATAGTGATTCACAATTTTTAAAGTTATACTCCATTTATGATTATTATAAAATGTTGGCTATATTCCCTGTGTTGTACATTATATCCTTGTAACTTATTTTATACAAATAGTTTGTACTTCTAATCCCTTACCCCTATATTGCCCCTCTCTCCTTCCCTCTTCCCACTGGTAGCTACTCTATATCTTTGAGCCTGCTTCTTAAAAACTTTTTGTCACAGAGATTCAAGCATACACCAAACTGGAGAGAATAGTGTAATAAATCCTTACCTACCCCAATTCCACAATTATCTACGCATGGTCAATCTTGTTTCATCTTCACCCTTCCCCTCTTGAGTTATTTTGCAGTAAATCCCAGACATTTATGGGTCGAATGACATCATGTCATTCGACCCATAAATACTTTGGAAGTTTCATCTTTTGAGGCAGTTCAGGCAGTTCAGATGCCATTGCCTGGGTGGACCACAGGCGAAGCATCTTTAAGAGGTTGCCAGGGGCAGAAGAAGTGCCATCCTCCTTCCCTACACCCACGGAGCTGTTGTGATGCCCAAACCCTCTAGCCTCCAGCCTTCCTATGAGCTATGCCTTAGAGCAGGGGTGTTGGCCCTTCTTGGCCTGTCCCTTTGAAAGTTTTGGTTCCTGCAGGGGGAGACCAGCATTTCATAAGAACTGAATCCTGACCTGAAAAAGCTGTTTTTTGTTTGATTTGGGAAATTTTGTGTAAATGAAGTTATAATGCAATAAAACATCCAGCCAGTTTCTTGCAGTATAAACTGGACTTGAGGAATGACTCCCACGCCAGCCCAGGGTGAACCAGGCAACCTCAGAGTAGTCAAGATGGGCTGGGACCCCTCGGCTTCACTCCCCTCTCCCTCTTGGTCCATGGCCATGTGGACAGGTTACTTTCTCCTGCTCTTTTCTTTTACCAAATCTGAGGTCTTAGTCCTTTTTGGTAATTTCATTTCAAACTGTTCTTTCATAAGACCTGATCTATTTCTAAGTATACATAAAGAATAGGAAAATTACTCAAATACATTTTTCAATTAAATATTTTCAAAATACAAAAAATAAAATTTTAAAGTTTTAGTTGGGGAAGGGGAACAAAAATATTTTAATAAATGTGAGTGTTTGTTCTGGAGGCAGAATGTAGAGACAAGGAAGACACCCTGTGAATCCGTGCAGCCCTGCTCTCTGGGGTCAACGGTGGGGAGTTGCCTGTCCGGCTATTCGAGGCAGCCTTGCTCCAGCCTGGGCGGCTACTGTGGACGCCAGAGGCACTGTGATCTAAAGTGCAGCTTCTTTGCTTCCTCAGGTTTCAGCATTTCCCATGAGATCATTTAAAATCACATTTGTTACTTTACCATCTAATCACACATAAGCTTCCCCACCCCCTCCCCACGCCCTGCTTCCATCCAAGGAGAACACTTTCTGGAGCACCAGCAGCCAGGGTGGATCTCGTGACGGGAAAAGGGAATGACACCCAAGAAAGCAGGATTCCTTGCACTTCCAGTTGAACGACAGTGAGGTTCCCAGCAGACAGGCTGAACCACCTCCCTGAGGACAAACAAGTGTAAGTCTTCGCAAAACTGGGGGTCCTGGACTTGCCTCCCCTCCCAGAGTCGCTCATAGCCTCCTGGCAGAGCAGACGTCGGTCAGTGTCGTACCATGCTTGATGTTAAGCTGAACGTATATTCCAGGAGCTCATGGTTTCCAGTGGAGGCGATCTGGGGTAGAAGAGGTGACCTCTCATCTAGAAGACAATCAAGATTGAGCAGCAAAGGTATGACTGTGGGACTCGGGGGCCTGTCTATGGCTAATGGTGTAAAGATTTGTTTGGGGTAATATGGGAAGAATTATAGGCTTTGTCCATGATCCAAAAATGAAGCATGTTTTGTAGGCTGTTTGAATACATGACCTTCCCCAAACACCCATAGTTCTTAGAAAATAGTTACAATTAATCTGTTTGTGTAGAAGACTCTGCTGCTTCCCTTCCTCTGAAGAATCAGGGAAGAAATATGGCTAAATCCAAAAACTATCAAATATATATGCCACATTAATGTCAAGCTTATGCTCTTCAAAGAGTCACATTGATATAAAGAGATGTTTTATTAGCCAGTGTAATTTCAGAAATTTTACCAAAGCTGTGGTAACAGAGGACAAATATCCTAGTAGTATTGATGAAACTTTAAATAAGAATGGACATAGAAAGCAGAGAATGGTCTTTGGGTAGGAGGTGATACACTCCTTCAGAGATAAGCTTTGCCTCAAACTTTAGGCAACAAGTCCTCTTGTTAGAGAAATACGAGTAAGGTTAAAAGCAATGGTTTCTGCTCTTGGTCACAAATCAGAATAACTGGGAGAACTTTTTAGAAGCAGACTCCTGGGACCCACTCGAGGCCTACTGAATCTGAAGGTCTAGGAGTGACTGCTAAGAATCTATAATTTTTTCAATGCTCTCCAGAACATTCTGATGGGCAACAAGGTTGAGGAATGCTTGTTTTAAGATTGTGGTGAAAAAAGACAAACCCAGGTGACCAAGGGTGTTTTCCAAGCTTCAGGGAGAATTCATACATGTTCAGAAAGCTGACAACAGGTCGAACCAAAGCCACCTCTACTTCGTTTTTAGCCCCGAATCTGCAATCCAGAAGAATGACCCATTCAGAAGTTTCTATGGTTCTGGCTTTTTTTCCTCCCATAGTTCAAGGGCACTTAGTGTACATTTGATTCTTGATCATGATTTGCTCTTTGAGATTACCTGATTGGATCAGTACCAGAAAAAGAGAGAAAAGTCTGCTATGAGTTTAAAATGTAGTTTGAGTTGGCTTTCCTGGACTTGCAAAATGCAGCAGGCAGAAGCAATCCCACGTGTGTATTCTGAGTAACAGCAGCCTAAAGGTTGAGCTTTCCAGCCGCATGACATGGGAGGAAGGAGAAAATGATGGTGCGAAATGAATTGCTTTCAGTTTGATAGAAGAATTTGTTTTGAAATAGCAGAAAGTTGGTTTCAAATGTTAGGAGGATTTTAGAGTGGTCTTAAAAAGTAATTTACGGGTTCCCTGTCCACTCACTTAGCAATCAAATAATGGTGATAATAATAATAATGATAATAATAATAGTAACGAACAAGCATTTAATGTGAAACATCAGCAATTTTTTTTGCCCCAGGCATAAAAGTGGATCTTTGCAAGGATGGTTTTAAGAAAATCATCATCAGAAGGAAATGGAAAAAGAGAAGGGTCTGTAATGGTAAATGGTGGATAAAGAGTCTTTCACAAACAAATATTGCCAAAGAAATGCTGTTCTAGGAGGAGAAAAAACACTGATCACTGACTCTGGGTGTGCATTCCCTTGTGTCAGAGCCCAATCACGCAAAAAGACTCCTGAAACATCAGCTTTCTTATGAGCAGCAGCCCCATGGTTCCCATTAGCACCCGCTCCACCCCAGAACAGACCTGTCCTGGGTCCCACATACAAACCAACACCATGAGCTTGGAGTCCATGCCTCCTGGGCCCATGGAAGAAACAATATCCCTTCCTCCTCTGCAATTGCTGTGCCCTTTCTGGTACATTGCTCATTAGAGGGCTTGCCCTTTCTGCATAATCACTTCCTGCCCAGATCTTACCTGTCCTTCAAAGTCCTGGATAGACCTCTTTCTCCCCTAAGGCCCTCTTTCCCCTTCTCTGCTTCTGCCTCACTGTTTCATTTATGTTTCTTTGTATGGTGTATGTCCCCTATTACAGCTCCCACCAGAGTGTGAGTTTCTGAATGGCAGGATCTCAGCATCCTTTATTTGTATACCCCCATCACAACTTTGTACACACTAACAGCTCAGAAAGTGCTTCCTGAATAAAAATCATGGCTTGGGGTTCTGGATCATATGGGAAGAAGATTCAAGTACAATAGCACCTTTTCTCACCTTCCTGCTTCAAGCAAATGTGTTCTCTCCCTTGCCTGCTGGTATTAATTCTGGGAGCTTAGAACTCTTTGTCCTTGGGGAAGATGTCACTGTGGTCCATCTTGCTCATTAGACCCCCATGGTCACTCTTCTTTCCTTGCTATTCATTATCGAGCTTTCCCCTGGTGCTCCAGAGAGGACTAGAGTCATGTTTCATGAACTGGATCAGAAGAGCAGGAAGAGGTCACAGTGACCACAGGCAGGTAGAGAGAACAGTGACTAAGAGCACAGGCCTACCGACGGAGCTGGACCTTGGGTAGTGTCCCAGCTTTGCTGTTTATTAGCACATCAGGAAACTCTCCCCCTTCCTTTTGTTTCCTCAACCGTGAAATGGCCATAATAATACCTATTTCACAAGATGATTGTGAATTTTAAACAGTGGTATGTATAAAGGACTTAGCCCAGCCTATTAGCTACTATTCCTAGTATTATTTAGTCCTATGCCCTCATTTTATAATGAAACTAAGACCTGGAATTTCAGTTTTAGTGACTTATTCTTAAAGCCCACCCATTATTTAAGGTCACATAGGTGGTTACTGTCACGAGAAGCAGGGACCCATGTTGTGAGGTATTCCCCCTGCCACGTGGCACTGACTGGCTTCGAGGTGACAAAAGGGGAGCCCTCTTGGAGTTGCTTTGTTCACATTCTGTAGGGAAGGGCCAAGGCACTCAAAGCCCAGCATGTATGCAACAGCAGATGTGAGCTTGACCTTGCATTAGACACAGTCCTAGGGAAAAGGAGATGGAGTGAGTCGCGGCATTATTATTATTATTATTACTATTATTATTGTTTGAGGGGCTCACAGAGCTGACAGGCAGGACAAATTAGGGATGCTTCAGGCAGAGGAAGGCCTTGTATAGTGGGTGGGCTTTAGATAGATAGAGAAGGGGGGTTTACTGTGCACAGAGGAGGGAGGGGTACAGCGAGGAGACATAGGCAAAGAATCAGAGAAACCTAGAAAGTGCCAACTCTGTTGACAAAAGTCAGAGTAGTGGTTACACGGGGGAGTCTTCTGGGGTGAGGGAAATGTGCTATATCTTGGTCTTGGTACTAGTTACACAGGTGTTTGCATATGTTAAAAAAAAAGCATCAAACTGTAAAGTTAAAATGAGTGCCTCTTATTTACTTTGTGTATGTATATATTACCCCTCCATTTTAAAGAAATCACCAAAAATAATCCCCCCAAAGAATCAGTGTTAATATTTTTATTCTTCACCTTCTGGACAGAACAGATAAGAATAATGACTTAAGTCACCAATAGGCTCTGACCTTGGCTATGTCAGCCTGAAGGCTTTAGTGCCTTATCTGTAGAAATGGGTTAATAATGGGGTCAGCTTGGAATGTCCTGGTTGGCCCACTGGTTCAGTGCTCATCCAGATACTGCACTATATCTCCTGCTCCCATCTATTCCAGTCCTGGCTCTGTGGAACATCAGTATGAGGGCAGGATAAAGGGAATCCTGGGGAAACTGACAGCATGATTGATGGATATCTGGGTTGTTGTCCCAGCTCTGCCTCTTTCTAGTTGGAGGACTTGGGCAAGATCCATTATCCACCTGGGTCTCAGAGTCTTTACCTGTCATCTAGAGACAGTTGTCCTTCAGGGAGATTATATGTTTTGATGTGAAATCAGATGGATTATGTAGCACTTCTGGGTCAACTACTTAATAATTATGTTCCCTTGGGGGATACTACTGTTAACAGCAAACTTAATATATGTTTCCTTAATATATGTTCTAGTCATTGCTTTAAGCACTATAGATAAGCGTTGTTCTAAGCACTTATTTAATCCTCGTGATAATCTCTTAGTGCTCTTATTATGCCTGCTTTATAGATGAGAAAACTGAGGACAGAGGAGTTAAGTAAACTTCCCAAGGTCCCACAGTTAGCAATTTGGTAGAGTAGGGATTTAAACCCAGATAGTCTGGCTCCAGAATCCAAGAACTTAGCCATTACACGTTGCCTGTCTACATACCGGTTTCTTAACCAATGGAAAATATTTCATTATACTGAGGGAGAGGTAAAAATGTGTTAAAAAATTTTAGAGAAATTAAATATTAGATGAAATCACACAGTGCATTTTAAAGATCTGAAACACTAAGCATGCACCATATAGGTTTTAAAATGTGACAATTTCACTGAGACCCCATTTTTACCCAGTGACAGTCCTTCATGCTTTACACTGTGCCAGGCACTGGGGGCCACAGAGCTGTGGACAGAATAAATTTGTTTCTGCCCTCACAGGACTTACAATTGACTGAGGCAGACAGGTATTAAACAAACACACAAATAAATTTAATTATAAACTGTGATAAGTGTCAGGAAAGGAAAGGATTCTTTGGGACATCATCTTGAAGGTACCTAATTTAGAAAGGCAAGATCAAGGAAGGCCTCCCTGAGGAAGTGACATTTACTCAGTGGCCTAAAAGGAGACACACTATTTTTGTCAGAATTTGCCAATTGAAAGCAGGATTTGAGGACCAAGTCAGAATGTGATTTGTGGAAAAAAGATTCCTTCAATGCCAAGAGCCACGCAGCAGCACCAGACTTTCTGAGTACCTTTTGCTTCCCTGGAATAAACTGATGGGCTACATTATATTGGTTGGCATTTACATAATATTCACAGTGCTCTTGCCTTAGAAACTTTTCCAAAACCCATTTCTACCTGTCAGAATTTGTATATATTTTCTTTAGAAACCTAGCAAAGAAAAAGGGGGATTATTATTCATGAGAAGCATGTTTGACTCTAAAATAATTAATGTTTAAGAAGAAGATTAACAGCCATAGAATTGCCTCATGGAAAGAGGCCTCATATAGGTGCCACTGCTTTCAGGAGGTGTTCAACCAAGGCCAGACAGAGAGAGAAAATACTCCAGTGGGAGCCATCAGCCTGGGTGTGAATTTGCATATTCTTTAGGGTCTCTTAGCTCACAGTGCACTTGTGCCTCTCCCAGCTAGAGTATGTGACATTCATATTACGATACATACAGTCATAAAAACACTCTAAAAACAGTAAGCCTTCACCAGTTTCTCTCATCTAGGTTGGTCCTGCTCTTCTTCAAAACCTTCAGGCACTTGTCTTTATGGCTTAAAAACTCCATGGTCAGAACCACATAATTTAGCCCTTATTTTTTTCCAATTATTTCCTAATTGTTAGGATTCTTTTCTCCCTGAGAAGTCTGAAAGGCCCCCAGAGCAAGAAACATGGCTTTTTGTCAAGATGGAAGGGCCTATACCTAGGTATAGGGTCTATACCTAGACCAATTCCCTTATTGTACAGATGAGAAAACTGAAATCCAGAGAAAGATAATACGCAACGACTGAGCAAGGTTTATTATAGACCTGTGGCTGCGGTTCCAGTCTTCTAACTTTTGGCCCAGTCCTCTTTCCTCTGCACCACCTCATCTTCCACAACACCTCAAAGAGCTAAATGCATATTAACCCTTTAGCAATTACTAAGAATGGAAGAATTTCTGAATATTTGACAAAATGAGAAAGAGCTAAGTCTTCCTGACTCACCCTGCAACTTCCAGCAGCTCAGCTGAACACTTCCAGGCTATGGCAGTTTGAAGAGAACCTCTGAACCTTAAAAGGCACAAGGCCATGTTCACATTTGACTGTAGCCAAGAGAACACAGATCTGTCGCCTCTTTCCCTAGAGAGTCAAGAAGCAAAATAAATGTGAAAGGCAATCCTCTTATTCCTCCAGGAGTTGCATCCAGAAGGAAACTGAACACATCAATCATGTCAGGGAGAAATACTTCTACCAGGTGCACGATCAAGCCCAATCCTGATGTTTCCTACTGCAAAGTCAACCTGTCCTTAACTAGACAAAACCTTAGCTTCCTCACAAGATCACCCTCAAAATGAGTCAAAGCCATCGTATTACTTCCAGATTCATAAGACACCAGCACTCATGAAATCTCTAGGTTACTTAAATATACCTGGTCATGTTTTAAAAACTATAAGAACTCACAGCGCTTCTCAGCCTCCCTCACCGAAGAATTCTGAAGGTCTGTTAATGATATACTCTGATAGGAACCTGTTGAAGAGGATAGGGATTCTGTTGGGGAGGGTAATAGAAGTAGGAGAAAGAAGAAAGATTCTATATGTTTTTAATAAAAACTCTATCCACAGCATGAATTCCCTTCAAATTTTGAGTATACTGTAATTTGTATTATCTCATTAAATAAACACTTTTATTTTGGGGAGCTGAGCCATATTAAAAAGTATTCATACACTAAAGGTGGGGGATGGAGAAATAAAGTGGAAACATTATGAGTTTTTAATATTGTGTTTAATTGTAAATGATCTCAAATGTTTATTTAGTTTGTATGCTGAGAACTAGTGGTATGGAATTGAAATAGGTTAAATGGCTATTGGCTATTTTATCACACGTATAATGGGAAATTTTAAAGTTACATTGTACCTTTGCACAGCATTTAGCTTACAAAATGCTTTCACATACATTACTCGATTCTCCCAATAACAGTGTCAGATTAGCAGGGCAGATGTTAGCATCTCCAGTTCACAAATCATAGAAATGAGGGTAAGACAATTCAAAAAAACCTAGTTAGTGTCAGAACCCAAGCTTCCTCCCTCCAATTCCAGTGCTATTTTAACAAAACCACACTACTTCTCTGTTTTGTTTTTGTTTGACTAATTATAACTTGAAGTCTCTAGAACTGACTCAATCCACCATCCTGAGTTTCTGGGTCCATAACACTCCAGATCAGGTGATGAGGAACTTGATTTCTTCCTTACTGACAAAAATATTTTCCTTCATTCTGATTCTGTTTTCAGTGGGTTGGGGTTGTGAGACAAAGACCCTGAAGAAAAGAATATTTTTCTCCTCTTCAGCTTCATTTGGATCTCTGTTCTGTTGGGCAGAGATGTTTTGATTAAATGCTTGTTAGGCACTTTCTCCCAAACTTTCACATTCCTTTCTTCCTTGAATTACTCCTTTCTTCCACTTTATCCCTCACAGAAATTTGATTATTCTCAGCACTATAGCCTGACACACTCATTGAACCCTACAGCAGTTACTCACCAAGCCTGGTAGAAAGCCATTCCCACTCAATTCTCTCACCCATCCCCACAGTTCTTGTTCAGCACCATGGACAGCTCAAGGGCATACTAGGCATTGCCTTGCTCTTTCACCAACGACTGATGGTGTATGTCGTTTTCACCACACTGTAAATACTTTTTGTTGTACTCCATCCCTGGACAACAGATCAGCTAGCTATTATCTCTGAATCATTCGGAGGTAAATTATGCTCAGCAAAGATTCCCATAGCCCCATTCCTTTAGCACCAGGGACAGCTCAGGACTATTCAACTTCAAAGACAACTCAGTGATATTTTTCTGTTGTCCCAGATAGCTGAGGCTCAATCTCTGACTACTGGGCAGGAGCATGGATAATGTGGTCTCCCTTCATCACCAGAAACAGCTTATTGCACTTTCCCAGTGGCATCGCTACTTCAAATTCTATCTCTTCTCTGGATAGCTTACTCACATGTCCAGTTTCCCTGTTGCTCCAATCAGATGCCTAACAATTAAAAATTTCAGGGCAATGGACAGCTCAGATAGACACATATCAGTATCACCAACTATCTAAAATGCTGACACTTTAGGGACTGCTCTAAGTCTTCACTAATATGGCCACATCCCTCAAAACAGGGACAATTAATTCCATATTCCCATTAGCATAGAGACCCCAGCAATATCCCTAGCTAGTGCTAAAGCTAGCTAGGTTGCTCATTACACTAACTAAAGAGCCTAACCACACTCTCAGCACCATGCACAATACAGTTTCACTCAGATGTGCCAATCGCTTGGTTACTATTTCTCAGCACCAGCTTAGTCACATTCACAGCCATGAAATGTCCAACCACATTCTCAGTCCTAGTGACATCCTGATAATATGCTTGCTGTTCCACCAGGCATCCAAGTCATGGAAGCAGAACCTGAAGCAGCTTATTATCATGGTTCTACTTTTTGGGTAGCCCACATAGCTAGTTTAATCATGTTTGTAGTTACACCCATACCCAACCACTCTCTTTCAGCAAATCAAGCAATCTAGTCACATCCTTTCCACCCCATGGTACTTACTCATGCTCACCCTGAATCCCCATGACTAAAACCATTCCCACCCCTAGAATAAGGCTTAGCAGTTCTTAAAACTTCTCTTCCTGCTCTTCTATGACACTGACAGATTTTGTTCTTCTTCTTTCTGGCTATAGCATCTCTGTAATGTTCAACACCTCTTCACCCCCATAGACCTCCAGGTTTCAGCCCTCACTGTTCTTCTTCCACCTTGAAGAACAAATTTTATCCAAATCAGGGTGGATTTTAGGAACACCGGCCTTAAGTTGTTAGTGAACAGAAACCACATTTTTCCCCCAGTAACTTGGAATATGGTCAGTTTCTGCCCACCCTGGTCTCACAATCCAAGTACCAGTGCTTTCTCTTCCCTTTTTTCTAAAACTCAAAACCACTATTCATTTAATAAATATCTGCGGAGTATTTACTAAATGCCAGACACTATGCTATGGCCTGGAGAATCAGTGCTGAACAGGATAAATGTGTTCCCTCACTGAGCTTACAATTTAGTGAGAGAAGTAGAAAAGCAAATAGCAATTACAAATCAGAGGTTTATAGAGAAAACACAGTGAGTTACAGCAACACAAAATGGGAAGCCTAACAGAGACTTCATATGGGGTCAGAAATGGAGGAGTTATCTGAAAACCAACAGTAAAAGAATGAGAGGGGATTAATCAGGCAAAGCAAGGTGGGGGAGTAATTTCAGGCAAAGGAAATAGAACATGGAAAGGTCTTAAAATGAAAAAGAATGGGTCAGACTCAAGGAGAAACTAATAAAAATGGTATGCCTGGTAAACAGTGCTGGAGAGGTAAGCACACAGTTTGGGTTATCCTGAGGGCTGTGGGGAGCTTTAGAAGGATTTTAAATAAGAATATAATATAACCAGATTTGCATTTTAGGAAGATCATTTGGTTACAGTTGGAGAATAGATGAAAAAGGACTAAAGGGGAAGCAAATATACATAGGGGGTCATTGGATGACAGTGATTTAACGACCAGTATGATGGAGAAGCTAAAGAGACATGGAGAAAAGATACTAAGGAGATGGAATCAACAGCACTGGATGTCTTATTGGATGTGGGAATGAAATAGAAAGGACATCATGATGATAGCTATGTTATGGACAAGCACAGAAATAGGCTATTGGGGGCCATTCACAGAGGGAGAGAGTCTTAGAGGAGAGACAGGTACTAGAAAGGGGTGGAGAGATGGTAATAAGTACAGTTTGGGACATGTTGAGTTTGAGGTACCCAGTAGACATTCAAGTGGAGATGCCAAATTTGGGTCTGATCCCCATGGGCATAATAAGAGCTGGAGATAAAGACTCAGGAGTCATCTGCATATACATGAGAACTGAAGCCATGAGTATGGATGAGATGCTCTCAGGAGGTGGTGTCAGACAGACCTGGGATTGAGAGTACCTGTCCTGCCACTTATTAGCTATGTGATCTTGGGGAAGTTAATTTTGCCACTCTAGTTTCTCATTTATATATTAGAGATAATACCTCATAGGGTACAGTGATAGTTAATATGTTAATGCGTGCAAATTGCTTAATCCAGAATCTGGAATATAGTGAATCTCTGTAAATGTTATTATCAGTGCTATCGATGTTATTATTATTATTATCATTATGCAGAATTTTAAAAAGCATAATTTAGAGCCCCTAGAGTCATAGTCACATATGGGAGAAAGTGAGGAAAAGAAGATTGAGTGCGTCAGAGCAGTTGAGGAGAGACTGTGTTTCAAGAAGGAGGAAGTAGTCAAAATAACCAATAACCCCATCAAGATAAGAACTGAGTTCTCCCTGAATTTAGGCAGAAGAAGGTCTCTGCTGCCCTTGCAAGGAGGCATTTTAGTGAGGTAGTGGACACAGATGTTAAGCTGCTAAAACTGAAGAATGACCAGAGACAGTGAGTGGAAATGAGTCCTTTATGAAACTCAGTAGGGAATGGGAGGAGAGAAGAGGGAAGAATTGAATGGGCTATGTACTAAGTAAAAAATTTTAAAGTTGAAGGAGACTTGAGCATCTCTAAAGGCTGATAGGAGGGAACCAGCAGACAAATCAGGAAAGAGAAATGAGGTAGTGAGGGGATAAGATCCAAAACAGAAGGAAAAGATTGGCCTTAGCCAGAATGAGGAGTGATGTTCTCCCTGTTGTGACAGGAGGAGGGAAGATAGAAGGGTGTAGATTGCAGGTAAGTTGGAGGTTTGGGGGCATGAAGTTGAAGGAACTGTGTTTTCTTCGTGAGGTAGGCAATGTGGTCATTGTCTTACTGGAAGGGGAAATGGGGAATAGCAGTCAGGAAAGACAAACAGTATTTGAAATATCAGACTAGAAGAAACTGCTGCCTAGCGAAACCATATGATTCCTAAGTGGCATTGTTGTTCCTCATCACCCCTCAACAGTACAGATTCAGAGAAACCTGAGTTAGACTCATTTAGACTGACCTAGGCTGGGTATTTAGGATAAGGACAAGGGAGTGGTCAAAATGGTGGACCACAGGATCTGATCTGGATATGGAAAGAAGTGTTCAGCCACGGACAAAGAGAAAGCAGCCTGAGGAGTCCAAATGGAGTTCAGAGAGGGGGAGAAGCATTGAAAATGTCAATAAAAAAAGGTTGTGATCAGAAAGTAGGAGGAGACCCAAGATAAAGTAGATCATGTACCAACGTCTTTGATGAATGCAGGAGAGTGCCTGCTACTCCGTGGTCATGGAAATGAGGAGAGAGGGCAGTATGGCTGGATCTGGTGGGGGGCAGGGGGTACAAAAATGATGAAGGAACAAAGACTAGAAGCTCATGGACAGCATAGATACCACCCTGAGGTACGTGGAGTAAGATGAACTGACCAGCCTCCCTCGAGAATGCTGCAGGGCAGTGGGGTCCTGGGGGAGCTCAGTGTGAGTTAAGAAAGGAACTGAAGAGGTGGGGGGTCGGGGGGGAAGAGTTCTAGCAAGCAAGGTGGGAGGGAGAGAGCCAGTGGGCAGGCTGTTACCTCTCTGTGGTTATGTCCACTCTCATAAGAGTATAAATTCTTCCTGAAGAAGAATGAGAAGATGGAATTCCCCTCTGGGTCTCTGGAAACTACCAACTTCCATCGATTCACCCCAGAGTCTCTGGTGGAGATTGAAAAACGAATTGCTGCTAAGCAGGAGGCAAAGAAAACCAAAGAGAAGTCCAAGAAACAGAAGGACCAGGAAGAGAAGACTCGGCCCCAGCTTGACTTGAAAGCGTGTAACCAGCTGCCCAAGTTCTATGGCGAGCTCCCAGCAGAGCTGGTCGGGGAGCCACTGGAGGATCTGGACCCCTTCTACAGCACACACCGGGTAAGGGCTACTGGCCGGAATGGCCATTCTCAGCTCTGGGAGAGGAAACCTCTGTCCCACCCAGCCCAGGATTCCTCCTGCACCGTGGGTGATGTGGCTGTCAGCTGGACTCAGTTAGTGAAAAATATATCTAATTCACCTCCTCAATACTATCTTTGAATCTCTATGGTGTTTACGGTGGAGGTTAATTAAATCCAAATCCTCAAAAGCAGTGACAACTGCTGTGGAGTTTTCAGAGGAAGTTGGCTATTCCCTTGGATGAGTTCTGGCCTCAGATCTCCAGAGGTGTTGGCTTTCTATGCAAGTGGGGAGCAGAGATCTTGAGGCTGGGATTGAGAGTACCTGTCCTGCCACGTAGCATAGGGAAGGGGAACCGAAATCAGGATGATTTAAACCAGTGGTCCTCAAAGTATGATCTCAAAACCCCTGGGGTTCCCAAAACCCTTTTAGTGGGTTCAGGAGTTCAAAACTATTTCTTAGTAATACTTAGATGTCATTTGTCTTTTTTACTCACATTCTTTTGTGAACATACAATAGTTAACATAGAGGCTATTGATGGAGGATCACATCTGTCTAACAGCTACTGGAATGTATGCTTGTATACTCCTGTGTTTTAAAAGGTCCTATCTTTTTAAATTTCTAATATTTTATATATATATATATATATATACACACACACACACACACACACATACACACATATGTACAAATATATATATACACGCATATATACACACATATATATACATACACACACACATGGTATAAGCAAAAAGGTATAAACATTAACAAGAGATCATTAAGGTCCTCAGTAATTTTCAAGAGTACAAAAGGGTCCTAAAATCAAAGTTTGAGAACCACCAGTTTAAACAGTTTCATGACAATTACCCTGTTTGTATTTTATCTTGGATGTTCTATACAGCTGAAAAAGTGGTGTGTGCACGTTTGGGGGTTGGGAGGGGCAGGAATCAGCCATCTCAAATATGGTTTGTAGAGAAAATAAAAAAGGCACTGAAATGACTTTCTCCTCTCACCAGCCAAGAGCTGTTATCCCCCACAATGCTCAGAGGAGGGAACAGTAGCGGGTTTAAAAGGGGAGACCTAGGAGGTGGAGAACAGAAGGACCATCACAGACCAGGGATGATCCACTAATCAGAAGAGGAATTAAATGCAACCAGAACTTCACCCCCCTGCTGCCAGAATCCTCTCCCTGGGCATGATGCATCTCACCAACCCTGGGTCAGCTGCCTGTTCACTGGGCAATCTCAGAGGCCCATCTTGATGCAGTCAGCCGCAGGGCCTGGGGTCTTGCTAGAAGGGTGAGGATATGGCTTTTAGCCCCTGATCCTCCCTTACGCTCTGCCCCTCCATTTGCCTCTCATTGACCCGTGGTTCCCAGAGCCCTACTTGCTCCTGAGCCTGAGATGATCTCACTTATGCTCAAACCCATGGCTGGAGGAGGATGCATGTTTCTCACTGGAGATCCACCCTCTGTTGTGGTTTTTTTTTTTTTAATCTTTATTGGATTATAATTGCTTTACAATGTTGTGTTAGTTTCTGCTGTACACAAAGTGAATCAGCTTTATGTTGTGTTTTGTTTTAGACATTTATGGTGCTGAACAAAGGGAGGACCATTTCCCGGTTTAGTGCCACTCGGGCCCTGTGGTTATTCAGTCCTTTCAACCTGATCAGAAGAACAGCCATCAAAGTGTCTGTCCACTCATATCCTTTGCACAGTTGCTCCTTCCACATGTTAGAATCAAGCGGTGCCCACTGTGTCACGTACCTTCTTTGGGGGTTAACAATAGAGCCTTCCTCCAACTGAATCCTAAACAATGAGATCATCAAATTGAAAAAAAAAGTTTGTGTTTTTAGTGTGTTCAACACCCAAAAGCAGTCTCAAGACAGAGGAGGTGTTCATGCAACCCACACCTGGTCTGGGATTCAACTAGACCAGTCTGGACACATGTGTGGATGCACAAGTTGAAAAGGGGAGATTGCTGATACACCCAGGTACATTCTCATCATATGTGGCCTGTTCTACCCACAACATAATAACCAGTAAGAGGGTTCCTAGGCTTCTTTGGGCAGATATGATAGGTGTGGGTTGATATTCTGTGTCCTAGCCATGCTGGAGAGTGATTGCTTATTTGGCAAAAAATCAACTCTTGAGAAGGCAAAGAGAACAGACTGCAACGGGCAGAGCGAAGATTGTCTAAATGGGACCCCACTGGCCATGGGGTACTGCCTACAGCACATTACCCCCAAACTACTGGCCGGTTAAAAATGTCAGTAGTCTGAGGTTCATGCCATTGAGGAACGTAGTAATGGTTAGAAATATGTTGGTCAAATGTCTGTATTAAATTAATTGCTTTATGTAGCTTCAGAAGCTGCCTCGAGCTTTTCTCTTCTTTTTTTTTGTTTTTCAAGACAAGCCAAACTAGGACGAACAAGAGACTTTGGCTTGGTTTCCAAGGATCTTCCCTAGCGACTGTCCAAATTGGAAGTTCCTAATAACAAATTCAGCCTTGGTTTCTCGGAGGTTGATTTGCAAGACCAGCCTTGCCTCAGCTGCCTGTCAGATGGTAGCCAGCCTCTTAGCGGGTGTCTAGTAAAAGGGCTCTTGCCTCGCACTCTGGGGTAGATTGTTGGATTGCTGGACAGCACTCAGTGACCTGGTAGCTCACTACATTACATTTTCCCTTTACATGTTTTACCTTTATGGCCAACCAGTGGGAATCATATTTTCTTAATTCAATCTCGGCTTTCCTAATGCTGTAGAAGAGTATTTAATAATAATAATAGGGGCTTCCTTGGTGGCGCAGTGGTTGAGAGTCCGCCTGCCGATGCAGGGAACACGGGTTCGTGCCCCGGTCCAGGAAGATCCCACATGCCGCGGAGCGGCTGGCCCCATGGGCCATGACCACTGAGCCTGCGTGTCCGGAGCCTGTGCTCCACAATGGGAGAGGCCACAACAGTGAGAGGCCCGCGTACTGAAAAAAAAAAAAAAAAAGTCTCCTATTTGCTAAATACCTCCTAAGCATCAACACTGTCATAGGTACAGAAACCCTTGAAGAAGGAATTAGCACCTCCATCCTACATGTTACTGTTACTCAGAGGCATGAAATTAATTGCCCAAGGTCACACAGCTAGTTAAAAGGTCCAGCCTGCGTCCTGCTTAGGGCAGTATCAGCAATAAGGAAGTAGGCAGTTAATGGAAACGAATTAGGGTAATTTTTTCTCTAAGTATGTCATCTCTACATAGTTTTTTTTTTAATATACAATTACATAAAAATTACAAATAAAGAAAAACAGCAAATATACAAACTCCTTTTCATCCATCCTGGTTGAATTACATCTAGTTAAGTAAGAAACAACTAATTAGAAATAAAACCCCTTTAAAGAACCAAGTAACCAGTAAATATTCCTTTTATCTTGAGATTTGATGAATAAATAATTGCTGGGTGGAGTCACAGCTGGACAGAAAAGCTGTTAAGGGTCTCCTTCTCACAAAAGTCTGAATTTATATATTTAAATCTCATGAACTTTGTAGCTCCAGCCCCCCACATATTATTCAAGGTATGGAATTCTCAATCTCCTATTATTAATATTTCACCAAAATTATAATTCTAATCAAATTTGCTCTGAATGTTTTCACAAGTAATATTATCAGAATATATCATAATTCTTTAAAGGTTTGTGGAGTTGGAGATATGATTTTAATTTAATCCTTGGGTTAACATTTCCCCCCAACCTGAACACATTTCTTAATTTAATTGCAAGTCAACAGGAAAATGTGGTTTAATTAGTAGAATTTCCCTTTTCAAAATAGATGGGTTCCTAAATAACTGTAAAACAGGGCACATTAAAGGCATTTACAGAAAACTAAAATAGATTTAGATACTTCTGCTCAAATTGAAATTATGAAAGATGAGTGGTTCACTCTGTAGGTCAAGCTTACATCTTCAGGCGTTTTCTTTAGGAAGTAATTGTTAGGAATTCAGAAAAATATCCAATGGGGGAAATCTATCTTTGGACTTCTCCACCAACATTTCTGCCCCATCTATTTACCCTCTTCCACTCACCTTACTTTTCAGTGTCTCTATCCCCTTCTTGTAATGCATTTGCCCCCAACCTCTCCTTTAGGATTCTCCCCTCTTGCTATTCAGAGTTCTCCTCAACAGCCTAATCCTGTTTGGGATCTTCTCCTTGAGCCGGCATTTTACTCCCCTGTGCCTGCCTCCATTCCTAACCAGATGTCCATTTCCTCAGTGTGCCTGATCTCAGCTAAATTGGAAAAACAATCTGACAAACCTGATTGCCATGAAAGCGTGTAGCCCTCCCCTTATCTCTAACTTCCTAGGAGTATAGTAGTTCCCCCTTATCCATGGTAGATACATTCCAAAACCCCCAGTGGATGCCTGAAACCACAGACAGTACTGAACCCTATATGTTTTTCCCTATACTTACCTACCTATGAAAAAATTTGATTTATAAATTAAGCAAGAGATTAAATTAGGTATGAGATTAACAACAACAATAATAAAATAGAACAATTATAACAAAATACTGTAATGAAAGTTAGGTGAATGTGGTCTCTATCTCTTTTTTTTTTTTTTTTTGTGGTAAACGGGCCTCTCACTGTTGTGGCCTCTCCCGTTGCGGAGCACAGGCTCCGGATGCGCAGGCTCAGTGGCCATGGCTCATGAGCCTAGCGGCTCCGCGGCATGTGGGATCTTCCTGGACCGGGGCACGAACCCGTGTCCCCTGCATCGACAGGCAGACTCTCAACCACTGCGCCACCAGGGAAGCCCTGGTCTCTCTTTATTGTACTGTATTCACTCTTCTTCTTCTTGTGATGATGTGACATGGTAAAATGCCCACGTGATGAGATGAAGCGAGGCGAATGATGTAGCCATTGTGACAGGACATTAGGCTACTATTGACCTCCTGATGATAAGTCAGAGGGAGGAGCATGTGCTTTGGGTGACCCCAGATCATGGAGCCATGATGATGTCGATGGTTGGGTGTCAGAAGCAAACAATGTTGATGGTTGGGGATCCCTGGTGGGAGGGAGTGGGAAGGCTGAAATGTCATCACATTAACTCAGAATGGTGGATAATTTAAAGCTTATTTTCAGACCACCATTGACCACAGGTAACTGAAACTGCAGAAAATGAAACCATGGATAAGGGAGGCGCTATTGCATTCTCCTTGTCTTTTAGGAAAAAAGAGACATTTGCAGGATGAAATTTCAGGCCATATTGTATAGTGAAATACAGGTGTCAGGGCAGAAGGACATTTTGGAAAAGGGATTCTGTTTCTTTTCATCTTGCTCAGGGTTCTATTTTCAGACAATCTGAGTCCACATCTCAGCGCCATGGTTGACTAGCTATATGACCTTGGAAAAATATTTAAGCTTTGTCAGCCTGTTTGCTTAGCTCCAAAGTGTAGGTAATAATATCCACCTGTAGGTTAGTTGTATTAGAAATAATGTGGACGAAGTATTCAGCCGAGGGTAGGCACTCAGTGTCAGCTGTTATTATGTGACAAGAACATAAAGTTGATCCTAGCTAAAGAGTTATGGATTTAATCAATTCAGCGTCAAGGTGATCAGAAGTGACCTCAGGAAAACGTGGTGACTCTCAGCTTTTCCTTAACACAGGCCTCTCAGGTGGTTCAGTTTATTTATAACCATCACTATTTTGGTCAATTGTGTGGGCATGACCCAAACCGAACTTCCAGAGAGAATGGAGTGAGTAGATTTGCTGTAATTCTTGTGCCTTTCCTTTCTGTCCTCTCCTTCTGTTCCTTCACTGGGCGACTTTTTTCTCTTATTCATCCTGCTTGGTCTCATTTGGGTAATGTGGAATCCTATTGCCTGTCTGACTTTGCAATGCTTAGATATCTTCTCTGTGGACTTTGTTTCATAAACACACATATGATATTCAGCTTCAAAGAGCTATAGATGAGTGGTTCTCAACCTTGGCTGCCCATTGGAATCCCCTGGGGAGATTTAAAAAATATTAATGCCTGGGTCCCAGCCCCAGAGTGTCTGATTTCATTGGTCTGGGGTGGCCAGGGCAGATGAACCCCCTGCCTCCCCGCCCTCACCTGTTAGGTGCACACCTGAATGCAGTTGAGGAAAGTCCTACTCAGAAAGAGAAAGAGATGCAGAACCAAGAACAAATGGTTCTTGAACATATTCAGAAAATAACCCATGAATGAAGCTGTTGGCTGTATACCTCAAAGTGACCATAAAATTCCTGAGATTATTCTATCTCCCTGGGTTAATGATAGAATCTCTGTAGTTTCAGACTGTGAGGCCTTTCCAAAAACATTCTTCACCAAACCATCTGGGAAGGTTGCCCCCTGCCCAGCTCAAGCAGGGCATATTTTTGGTATAATAACAGGAGCTTTGTAGAGCTTTCTCTTTTTCCAACTTTGTAATTTTTGTCTTTTGCTGACTGTAAATTAATACATGCCACAATAGAAAATATGTTCTATTTCTATTAATAAAGAAGAAAAATAAAGTGGTCATATTAATTGATGCTGAAAAGTCATTTGATAAAGTTTGATATCTGTTTATGATTAAAAACTCTTAGAAAAGTAGAAGTAGAAGGGAACTGCTGTACTCTGATAAAGGGTAACCACTTTAAAGAAAGGAGTAAACATCATACTTAATTGTGAAACACAGCAAGCTTTCTCTTTGACATCAGAAGGAAAAAAAGCAAAGATCTCTGTTACATCAGTTGTATTCAGCTTTGTAAAGGAGATCCTAGCCAGTGTAGTAAAGCAAGGAAAAGAAATAAAAGGTATAAGAATAAGAAAAGAAATATGTATAAAATAGATAACTAATAAGAACCTGCTGTATAAAAAAATAAAATTCAAAGAAAAAATAAGAACTACCAAAGATGCCATGATTTATGGATAATATAATTATGTACATAAAATAGCCAATGTAATCTAGAGGTAAACCATTAGAATTAATAAGAGAGTATAGAAAAGTAGCTAGGTACAAATTAATATACATAAATCAATTGTATATATATACTAGCAACAAACAGAAAATAAAATAGTTTTTAAGAATACCATTTACACTGGCAGTTAAAAATATCAAGTTTCTAGAGATAAGACTATCAAAGTATGAGTAAAATCCCTAAAAAGAAAATTATAAAAATATTTAGTAATATTACAGAAACCCCCAAAATGGAGAGATATATTGTATTCTTAGATTCAAAGTCACAATATTGCAAGGCTCCCCAAAATGACTAATAAATTTAACGTGATTCCAATCAAAATCCCAACAGGCTTTTTTTTTTTTTTTTTTTTTTTTGTGGTACGCGGGCCTCTCACTGCTGTGGCCTCTCCCGTTGCGGAGCACAGTCTCCGGACGCGCAGGCTCAGCGGCCATGGCTCACGGGCCCAGCCGCTCCGCGGCATGTGGGATCTTCCCGGACCGGGGCACGAACCTGTGTCCCCTGCATCGGCAGGCGGACTCTCAACCACTGCGCCACCAGCGAAGCTCCCAACAGGCTTTTTTTAATATAACTTGACAAACTGACTCTAAGATTTATATGAAAATGCAAAGAGCCAATTATAGCCAAGACACTTTTGAGACAGAAAAACAAGGTAGGAGAAAATAATGTGCTCTACTGGATATCAAGATTTACTATAAGCTCTAATGATTGAAACAGTATGCCATTAGTATAAGATTAGTCAGACCAGTGGAACAGAATAGTTGGCCCATAAACAGGCCAATGCACATACAAACCTTGAATTGCTGACAAAAGTGGCACTGCAAAACAGCAGGGAAAGGGCAGTCTTCAGTAAATGATGCTGAAGAATTAGGAATCCCAACAGAAAAATTACATTGAACATCCAATTTTACACCAAACACAAAAATCAGTTCTAGGTGGATTAAGATCTAAATTTCTTCGTGAAAGACAAAGACATCAAGCTTTTTGAAGGTTTAAAAACAAAAAAAAACTGGCCTTCCCTGGTGGTGCAGTGGTTGAGAGTACGCCTGCCGATGCAGGGGACACGGGTTCGTGCCCCGGTCTGGGAAGATCCCACATATCGCAGAGCGGCTGGACCCGTGAGCCATGGCCGCTGAGCCTGCGCGTCTGGAGCACAACGGGAGAGGCCACAACAGTGAGAGGCCCACATACCGAAAAAAAAACTAAAATAACTAAAAAAACAAACAACAAAAACCACAGAGAAGTCTCATGACCTCAGGTTAGGGAAAGATTTATTACATATGGTATAAGAAGCACTAACCACAGAGGAAAACACTGATACATTTTAGGATGTTAAAATTAAGAATTTCTGTTCATCAGAAGACAACTTTATGAGAGTGAAAAAGTAAGCCTACTGAGTAGAAGACATTTGCAACACATATACCTCAAAAGTGTTTACATCCAGAATAATGAGCCCCTACAAATCGATTAGAAATGTGTCAGAGCAACCAACTGGAAAATGAGCAAAAAATTAAATAGATATTTCATAAAAGTAGAAATCCAAATAGTCAATAAACATATGAAAATATTCTTAACTTTTTTCTTAATCAAGGAGATGTGAATAAAATCATACTGAGACATTACTATACCCTCATCAGATGAGGAAAATTCTAAATTGTGACAGTACCAAATATTGAGAAAGATATGGAGCAACAGAAACTCATATCTTGCTGGTGGGGATGTAAATTTGTACAACCTCTTTGGAAAGCAGTGAATATTATCAAATAAAGGTGAAAACACACATACACTGTGATCTTTTAATTATACTGTTAGGTACATACACTCAACAGAAATATGTACTTATGGGCACCAGGATACAGCTGCAAAAAGTTCATGAACATTCCACATAAAAGTCAAAAATTGGAAACAACCAAAATGTCCATACATTTTTGAGTATATTAAATATCTGTTATATTCTTAAAGGGGGATAATGTATAGCAATGAATATGAATAAACTATACCTCCACACAACACCAAGAATGAGTCTTAGGAACATAATATTGAACAAAAAAAGCCAGACACAAAAGATTACAAAAATACAATTCCATTTATATGAAAATTCAAAAACAAGAAAACTTAACTATTTTTGTTTAGGAATGCATACTCAGGAGGTAAAAATATAAATTAAAAAAGCAAGAAAAAAATATCAAAACTTAGGATAGTAGTAACCTCTAGGGCAGGAGGTTATGGGTGTTCAAAATGTTCCATTTTGTGACATGACTAGTTGTCACACAGCTGCTCTGGACTGAATAGTGTCCCCCCAAGTTCATGTGTTGAAGCCCTAATTGCCCCCCATGTGACTGTACAGGAGAAGGGGCCTTTAAGGAAGTGATAAAGGTTAAATAAGGTCATAAGGGCAGAGCTGTGACCCAGTAGACCTGATACCTTTATAAGAGAGGAGTGGACACCAGAACTCTCTCTCTACCATGTGAGGACACAGCCAGAAATAGCCATTAGCAAGCCAGGAAGAGGGCTCTCACCAGAACCTGACCACACTGGCACCAGCCCCTACAACTGTGAGAAAATAAATATTTGTTGTTTAACTACTCAGTCTGTGGTATTTTGTTATGGCAGCCTAAGCTGACTAATACACAAGCATTCATTTTACAACTAATTTTTGTTTCATGTGCATTTTCATTATGTATGTTACATATCATAATGAAAAGCTTCAAAACAAAATAAATTTAAAATAAATGGCCATTGCATTAAATACAGAATAGTGAAAAATATGTCAGAAGATAGTAACTATGTAGATAAATTGCTGTTAGAATTGTAGCTTATTATCTCTCTCTCTCTCTCTCTCTCTCTCTCTATATATATATATATATATATATATATACACACACACACACACACATATATATACTAAGATGATATAGCATGTAAAATTTCTATCCTTTTAAACTTCTAATGCAAAGCATTTTCTATCAAAAGTAAGAGTTATTTGGGGATTCTGGTTAAATATGGAAAATAGTATGAATATGTTTTACCCCAACCCTCTCAAAATGCCAATGAAATGACAGCATGGGAATAAGAACAGTATAAATATACAAGAACAAAGAGAAGTAGAAAGGAAAGCACAGAGGACAAAAGATGTCAAAATAATCTCAGAAGACCGAAAGTGGGTGGAGGACGGTAAATGACTCAGCAGACGAGGGCTTGTTAAATGACAGTGCCTGCAGAGGGGGATAAAAATGGGGATCAAGTCATTTTACCCCCTAAAACTCCAGAGGCCCTGAAAATGTTGACATGGTACAAATAGCAAAAACTGGGACTAGAAAGAGGGAAGAACATGGGAGCAGAGGATGTTCACTTATTGTCACTTCTATAGTAGCAAGAAATTAAAGAGCACTCTTTAAAGTTGATACATCAAGGAATGAAAAATAATTACATTTAACAGTACAAAGGTAAGCAGGAAAAAGATATTATTAATACAGTCAGATGATGGATAAAACAGAGGGAAAAGGAAAGAGAATTAATGGAAATCAGAGATATTATTTAAAGAGATAGCATAGTAAAGGCAATGTATTACATAGTTTTGATTATAAACGTATATTTTAAGGCAACTACCAGAACTAAAATAAAAACTCTTCTAAATTCAGAATCATACAGAAAAAAATAAAGCAAATAAAAAATATCAGACAATGAAATATTTTAAAAACTATTAAAAACATAACACAAGGACTTCCCTGGTGGCACAGTGGTTAAGAATATGCCTGCCAATGCAGGAGACACAGGTTCGAACCCTCATCTGGGAAGATCCCACATGACACGGAGCAACTATAAGCTTGTGCGCCACAACTACTGAGCCTGCGCTCTAGAACCCGTGAGCCACAATTACTGAAGCCCACTCGCCTAGAGCCCGTGCTCCGCAACAAGAGAAGCCACCACAATGAGAAGCCCTCGCACTGCAACGAAGAGTAGCTCCCACTCGCCACAACTAGAGAAAGCCTGCGCGCAGCAATGAAGACCCAATGAAGCCAAAAATAAATAAATAAATAACATAACACAAAGTAATATAAACAAAGATCAAATAAATCTATCATGTCAATAAATATAAATGGATTTTACTCATCTGTTTAAAAAAAAAGTCATGTTATATAACAAAGCAGTATTGAACTCTACGTTGACTAAAAATTATACCACTCAAAGTGATACAGAAAGGTCAAAATTAAAGAATGGGCAAAGATATAGGCAAAGGCAAACAGAGCAGGAGGCATGATCTTAACATCAGAGAAGGTAGAATTTAGGCCAAGAATTATTAAACAGGACAAAAATGACACTTTGTAATGCTAAATAATCCATAAAGAGTAATGTATATATTTGCAACAAATAATGTGGCAACAATGTTTATAAACCAAAAATTATATACAAGACAAGAATAAAATAGACAAAAATAGACAAGAATATTGTAGGGATAGGGAAGTGTAATTAATTTCTTTCAGCCCTATGACAGATCAAATGTATAAAACAGTATGTAAAGATACAGATAACTGGAGTAACATAGTAAGATAGATCTAATTAATATCTTTCAAACTATATTCTCTGAAAAATAACTATACAAATTGACCGATATTAAACAACAAAACCTTAACAAGATCCAAAAAGTAAAATAATAAAGAAAATATTCTCTGATCACACTACAATAAAATGAGAAAATAATAACAAAATTAGAAAAAAAAAGAGACCTTCCCACTTGATAATTTTTAAAACCTCTTTTAGAGAACTCTTAGATGGGAAAAAAAAAAACCAAACTAAAATTATAAAATTTCTAGGGAAGAAAAAAATTTTTAAAAACACTATGTATGTATGTATCCATTTCATATATATTTTACTGCTATCTAACATTCCATAATATATTGTCCTGTATTTCCTTCTAAAAGTCATATTTCCTTCTACATTTAGATAATTCATCCTCCCGGACTTTTGAGTGAATGTGTATGATATGTGATAGGCTTCTCATATTTTTCCATAAAGATTATTCCAACACCAATTTTAATAGATTATCATTTCTCTAGTGATTCCTTCTACTACCTCTGTCATGCACCAGATTCCCATGCATACTCAAGTCTGTTTTCCTAGTAAGCTATTTGTCACTCCTGAGTCAACACCATACAATCTAAAAGCTTTATAATAAGATTTGATCTGGTTGATCATAGCAACCCTCCTTATTTGTCTTCTTTAAAATTATCTTGGTTCTTCCTGTTTCTTTACTTTTCCATATCAATTTAAGGGTCAGATTTTCAAGTTCTTTTCTTACAACTCTGTTGAAACTTTGATTGCAAATGCACTGAATTTATCTATTACCACAGGAAGAACTGCCACAATGACATATATAATTGTATCTCCTAATATATATATGCCTTCTTTTATATTCCTCCATAACATTTGACATCTTCTATAAAGTTCTTACATATACTATCTCTAGGTACATTATATATCATTTTGCTTGCCCTTTTGAATATTTATTTTTATTGATAAAATAAATTAATGTTATTAAATTTCTGTACATCGGTTTTGCATTCAGCAACCTTGCAGAACTCTTCTAATAATTCCTATTTGAACAAGTATATCATCTGCAAATAATGATGAACTTGTTTCTTCCTTTATGATTCTTATACCACTTGTTTATTTTTCCTTTTTTATTGAACTGGCCAGGACTTTCATCACAATGCTGAATTGAAGCTATAATAGTGAGCATATTTCTTTTGTTCTTGATTCTAAATAATATGCATGTAGTATTTCACTATTATCATGATAACTATGGGATTCTCATAATTACTCCTTATCAAGTCATGGGATTTTCTTTTCACTTCTGGTTTAAGAGTTTCATTTTGAATGAGTGTTGGTTTCTATCAATATTTCTATATTTATTAAGATTATCAAATAGTCTTTTATCTGTTAATATAGTAGTTTACATTAATAAATTTGCTAATCTCTTTTAATGGTTCTAGCTTAATCAATGCTAGATTCAGTTTGCCAGCACTTCATTTGACCTATCTTGGTGAATGAGGCTGACTTATAATCTTCTCTCATAAGCTGTCTCTTTGGGTTGCTTTTCCATCTCCCTGCCTCACTGTCTTCTTTCTCTCTTGTCCCTGAGAACTCCAAATTCTCACTCTGTTCTGCAGAGCAATTCAGCTCTCTATCCCCTGCAGCGTTTCTCAATAAGTAATAGAAGGATCTCTACTGGTCACTAGAAGGCTCTCAGTAGCCTCTAAAAAATGTGACAGATTCAGAAGAAAAAGCAATGCAATCATTTTATGCACAGATAAGTTAAAAATCTGAAATGTAAGATTATTTGTAATTTACATAGAATTTCTGACTTTTCGTGTTCTTTAGAGCAGCGTATGAACTTCAAGGACTGATAGTTCATACTGGTTAACATGGAATTAATCATGGGTACTTTATCTTAACTAATGTATTTTATTGTCCTATGACATTACATTTACATTTGTTAAACTTGCATTTCTCATCTTTACCACTACATAATATTACAATTCAGAAAATGAACCATCATTTCAAAAGTGGTTTGCAGAAATATAACAATAGTGATGAAAATAGAAAAATAAATCCTATAAGTAATGAATGGACTCTGTCACAGACATAAAGCTTGAATCTGTATGTCATGAGACAAGTGGACAATGGATGTGGATAATCTCACAAAAGCTGATAAAAAATAAATAAAAAAACAGGGAGCATGACAATGAATAATGATAATTAAATTTTATTGGATCAATGAGCCTTTTGTTCTAGTACCTAAGTTATTATCTCAACATTTTATCAAGTAATAATAGAAAGCTACCAAAACTTCCATATTATTTTCTAATAAAGTTTATCAACCTCACTTTTAAACCAACTGTCTCTAGTACAAATATAAAATAAGGATTTCCAGTACAAAATTGTCAAAATTTGATGTTAAAAGTTGAAAGACATGAAAACTATAGAGTCATCATTTGCCCTCATAGCAAAAACAAGCAAAATTATACCCTTGCCAGTAAGATATGAAACCAGCTTCAAAATCAATGGCAAATATTGTAGTTGGAAAAAAAGCGAGAAATAATTGATAGAATTCCTTCATCAGAAATATTGGATTTCTTATAATGTGACTGACATTTAAAAATCAATGACTCTTATGTAGTAAACAAGCAGACATTGTACTTTATAGTTGAATAAAATTGTGAATAAATCAGTTGTCAGTACAGTTTCACCATATATGTGAGAGAGAAGTGATCAATGACTTTTTGTCCTATTTATCATTGAAGCTGATTTTAAAAGATGAGATTTCTGGTTTAATTAAAGATTAGTTTGTAAACTATGAAACAGAGTTAAAAAGGGATGTTAGCTTCTATACCAATGTTCATAGCAGTATTATTCACTGTAGTCAAAAGGTTGTTTCCAAATGTCCCATCAACAGATAAATGGATAAATGTCCATCAACAGATAAATGGATAAACAAAATGTGGTAGGTGCATACAACAGAATATTCAGCTTGAAAAATGAATGAGATTCTGATATATGCCACAACATGTATGAACCTTTAAAATATTATGCTAAGTAAAGTTAGTCAGACACAAAAAGGACTAATATTGTATGATTCCACTTATGTGAGGTACCTAGAATAGGCAAATTTATGGAGACAGAAAGTAGAACAGAGGTTGCCAGGGAGCAGGGGAGGGAGGAATGGGGAGTAGTTGTTTAATGAGTACAGAGTTTCTGTTTGGGATGATGAAAAAGTTCTGGAGATGGATAGTGGTTATGGTTGCACAATTTTGTGAATGCACTTATTGCCACTGAATTGTATACTTAAAAGTGGGTAAAGTAGTAAATTTTATATGTATTTTACTACAATTAAAAAGAAAAGATAGGGCTTCCCTGGTGGCGCAGTGGTTGAGAGTCTGCCTGCCGATGCAGGGGACACGGGTTCGTGCCCCGGTCCGGGAAGATCCCACATGCCGCGGAGCGGCTAGGCCCGTGAGCCATGGCCGCTGAGCCTGCGTGTCCAGAGCCTGTGCTCCGCAGCGGGAGAGGCCACAACAGTGAGAGGCCCGCGTACCGCAAAAAAAGAAAAGAAAAGATAGCTGAATTGATATTGAAGAAGCTCCAGCTAGATGGTCAGCAAGGAAGGTCATCGCTATACCAATGGAAGATGTTGCTTCCAATGTGGTATGTACATTATTTGTGAAAATAGCAAGGGTCCATAGCATACTTCCAGACCCTGATTCGCTGTTGAGGGACATCATGGAAGTTGTGACTACAAACTGATTGTGACCACTTAGTATATGTTTCTTCAGCCTACAGGGCTGAAACAAGTGAGTACAGGATGCTTTTCTACACTGAACTGCTCTGGCTGGCAAGCAAGAAAAGGTTTGCAGTGTTTTCCAGCAAGATATTAAATCTTTTAAAATGACTATTTCTGTGAATACACATGGCATGTCTCAGGAGTACATTTAGGATTTTGAATAGTCTGGATCTTTGACTTCAGGGTCTAAATATCAGAATTTTTAAATGATTAGACATCATGACTTCTTAAAACTTAACAGTGGTGCAAATGGCTCAGTGGCTGAGAGTTTGACTTTTCCCCAGTACCAATGCTTTTCTTCATTCATCAGGAAAAACACTTAAGATATGTCTTTGCATATTAAAAATCACATCCAAATGCTACAACTGAACATGCAGAAATACCTTGTGAGCCAAATGTCACCAGAGAGAGGATGTGACTCCATCAGCTGCTGTCTCCCAAGCCGAGAACTTTAACCTTCTAGCTTTCAGTGGCACTAAGCTGGGACACTTGTCCTCTGGTGAAACACTGAAAATAGCCTTTGGAGAGAACTCTCTCCATAATTTCTGGATCTGCATTTGACCTGAAAGGCCAAAATATCTGCCAAAGCTTCCCAACAACCTATAATTCTGAGTTAAGATTTTCTAATTTAGAAAACATAAAGAGTGGGGGGAAACCCGACAAGCTATGGCAGCTGACAGCTCAGGTTGCTACCCAGGCAGATATAGATTTCTTTGTGAATGATTTCAAACACTATTTCTCCTCTCACAGATAGGAAAGAAACATTACTGCTATGCACTTTTAAATTTAATTTTTACTTTTATTTAAGATATACAGATCCATGGTTTAAAAGGTCACATAGCTCCATAAAGATTATAACAAAAACAGCAATTTCATGTTTCTCATCTCCTCACCCCTAATCCCATATTTCCAGAAGCAACCATTCTCACCATTTGTTTACTGCTTTCTTCTGATACCTCTCTAGCTCTAAAGATATACTCAGACTACTATTTTAAAAAATTTTTCCACATTAGATATTATCTATTAGCTTTCTGTTATGGAAAAAAAAGGGGATTAGGTCCACATACAAACACTCATTTTCTCTCACACTCCTCTTCCCAATATAGTTATATCACAATTTTTGGTTAGATAATCAGACAATATGTACATTTTCTGACTACATATATGATTATATAATAGTATTGCTAAGCAAATACTGTTCACAGCTGTATCATGCAGTATACTTTGGTTACATTTCCTTTTTGCACAATGTTTTTGCTTTCTCTAGAGTTAATAAGGATTTAATTTCTTCATTTGCTCAGTTTTCTGTATATTTATCACTAATTTCTATATTTTATCACTAAACTCTTCTCCAGAGGTTTAATTATTGCTTAAATTTACTTGAACGTATCAGATTATCCATCAGTTTCCATTTTTCTTGGGGAAATCCTTCTCAGAGTCCCTCAACTCCTGCCTCAATCTGGTCTAGATGTTCCCTAGGCCTGATGTACAGCTCTTTTCCAGAGATTTTTCCTTCTCCATCCTCTTTTGGATTCCATTTGTCACTCCCCTCCATCCCATATCTTCCTCGTTATTGTTTACTTCCTTGTTTTGGTGGAGCATATCCTCTGGTAACTTTCTTAGATGGGTAGGTGGGAAATAAATTTTCTGAGACTTGGCATATCTTTATACTAGCCTCATCTAAACAGTTTAGCTGGGGAAGCAGCTATAAATTAGAAATTATTTTCCTCACAATTTTGAAGACATTGTTCCACTGTCTTATAACCTCCAATTTTGCTATTAAGAAATCTGATGGTATTTTGATTCTCAATCTTTTGTATGTGACCTGTGATTTTGACTCCTTCAGAAAAAGTTAGGCTCTTCTCTTTGTGCACAGTGTTCTCAAATTTTGTGATGTTGTGCCTTGATATGAACCTTTTTCATTCATTTTCCTGAACACTCATGGGTATTTTAGCTGAATATTTTGATCCTTCAGTTTAGGGAAATTTTCTTATATTATTTCTTTGGTAATTTTCTCCTGTCTATTTCCTTCTCTGTTTTTCTAGATCTCCTATTTTTTTTTTTGCCACTGCACGGCATGTGGTATCTTAGTCCCCTGACCAGGGATCGAACCTGCGCCCCATGCATTGAGAGAGTGGAGTCTTAACCACTGGGCCACCAGGGAAATCCCTAGATCTCCTATTAATCAGACATTGTACCTATTAGTCTAATTCTCGAATTTTCATATTTTTAATCACCTTTTATTTATTTCTTTTTGTTCCACTTTCTGTGAGATTTCCTCAACTTTATTTCTAGCCCTTCTATTAATGTTTTACTTTTGCTATCATATTTTTGTTTTCAAAAGTTCTCTTTTGTTCTTTGAATATTCTTGTTATAGCCTTCTATATGTATCCAGTATCTTCTCATCTCTTAACTCTCTAAAAATATTAATGATAAGGGTTTTTTCCTGACTCTTCTTCTATCTGCATTGTCTTTTTTTCTTTTTCTTTCTTTCCTGTTTAGTTCTTTTAGTCTTTGGTGTTAGAAGTAGCCTTCAGATTCCTGATGATCATTGGCTGGCTGTCCATATTAAAAGTGCAGCAACTTCTTGAGCTGTTAACCTGACTGACAGGCTTCTAGGAACTTACTGAGGGGAAGAAGTGGGTGGGTGGGAAGGTTGTCTGCCTTTTAGTACATATGTAAATTTTTCCTTTATACTCCTGTTTCAGGATGCAACTCTCTCCCTCTTGTTCAATCCAGTCTATTTCCAGATCAGAGGAGGCAGTTCCTCCCTGAATGGTTGGTGTGGAGGGGGATTTAGAAAGCCCAACTGCTTCTTGTAAAGATTTTCAAACTGCCCTTTCAGCCCCTCTTGCCACTGTCTCCCCAGGCCCCACTTTCAGAGGTATTTAGCATCCCTAAGTCCTAAGGAGCTCTGCCATGTGGGTGGGCTTGCTTCTGGGAACTCCCTACTTTCAGCTAAGGTTTCAGCTTTCTAGGGTCTGCTCTGTCAGTTACCACTCATCCATCTTCACTCTAATTTCCAGAGTGCTGTTATGTTCTCCATTATCATTGCCCTAGTGAATTTATGCTTTTTAAAAAATTCTTTTTACTATCATTTAAGAAGGATTTCCAAAAGGTTGGAGGTAAATACATGTCTTCAATCTGCCATATTCAATCAAAAGTCTTTTCATTTTTCATACCAGGGCTTACATTTAGAATTTTATAATTTTAAAAATGTAATGTATCCAAAATTAGGTGTGATTTATGCATGCATCTGAATCCCTTTGGTCGGTGGTTCTAAAAGTGTAGTTCCTCAGGCCATCAGCATTAGGCTCTGCTGGGAACTTGTGAGAAATGCAAATTCTTGGGCCCTACCCCAGACTTACCGAGTCAGAAACTCTGGACGTGCAGCCCAGAAATCAGATGCTTGAACAAGCTCTCCAGGGGGTCAGATGCGTGCTAGAGTCTGAGAACCACTGCTGTTGGTGATGGAGGGATTTTGAACACTTGAGAAACACTACCCTACTCTCAACCTAAGCTTCAGATCCATCTCTTCAAATCCAAACCCACAAAGTGCCCAGCAGAGTGGCTGTTTTGAGATGACTTCCTCTAACAGGATCCATCCTCCTGAGAAAATGTGTGTGAACTCAGATGCTTTTTTCTTCCATGACACCTAGTTGTTTACTGCCTTAGACAGTAAACAGACCGGGATCCCTGAGGCCAGAAATGCTGGCAGACCAGGCACGGTATGAGAAGAAAAGAGTCAGAAGTAGAGAAGTTTGGAGAGGAGGGATGTAGTTGGGCCTCCTCCCTCTTCCATATTTTCAGCCATCAAAAAGTTGAGAGAGGAGTTGCCAGCTTCCCTCAGGGCAGAAATCCTCGGGGAGCCTCATGGAACAGGAAGAACTTTGTTCTGAACCTCATGGTGCCAGAGGTTCTCAGCTGCCATCGCCCTCTGCCTACCTTCAGAGCAGCAGAGGCTGCCGATCATCCCACCCCACCCATATGTGTGACTCCTCTGAGTTCCTCCGTCTGCGTCTCATCTCCCTACCTTCCCTTCTTCCCCTTCCCCACCTTGGCGATGATCTTTGCACGTTCTCCTTTGGAACAATCACAGCTGCTGTCCCTCTGAGCTCTCTCCAAGGCACAGTTAATACTCCCTTTCCACCTTCCCTCACAGATATGTCTTCACTGTCATTTATACCTTTGAAGCCTTGATAAAGATACTGGCAAGAGGATTTTGTCTAAATGAGTTCACTTACCTGCGAGATCCTTGGAACTGGCTGGATTTTAGTGTCATCACCCTGGCGTGAGTATTTCTCCACACTGACTTGTATGTGCATCTGTG